>NC_034180.2:56921303-57003816 GCF_002021735.2 Oncorhynchus kisutch
TAGGGTTTGGGTTAGGATCTAGGGTTAAGGTTAGGGTTAGGGTTTGGGTTAGGAGCTAGGGTTAGGGTTTGGGTTAGGAGCTAGGGTTAGGGTTTGGGTTAGTAGCTAGGGTTAGGGTTTGGGTTAGGGTTTGGGTTAGGAGCTAGGGTTAGGGTTTGGGTTAGGAGCTAGGGTTAGGGTTAGGGTTAGGGTTTGGGTTAGGAGCTAGGGTTAGGGTTTGGGTTAGGAGCTAGGGTTAGGGTTTGTGTTAGGAGCTAGGGTTAGGGTTTGGGTTAGGACCTAGGGTTAGGGTTTGGGTTTGGGTTAGGAGTTAGGATTAGGGTTTGGGTTAGGAGCTAGGATTAGGGTTTGGGTTAGGAGCTAGGGTTAGGGTTTTGGTTAGGGTTAGGGTTTGGGTTAGGAGCTAGGGTTAGGGTTTGGGTTAGGGGCTAGGGTTAGGGTTTGGGTTAGGAGCTAGGGTTAGGGTTTGGGTTAGGAGCTAGTGTTAGGGTTTGGGTTAGGAGCTAGGGTTAGGGTTTGGGTTAGGGGCTAGGGTTAGGGTTTGGGCTAGGAGCTAGGGTTAGGGTTTGGGTTAGGAGCTAGGTTTAGGGTTTGGGTTAGGAGCTAGGGTTAGGGTTAGGAGCTAGGGTTAGGTTTAGTGTTAGTTGCATAACCGTTCACAGGTTAACTCTTGAGGTCCCTTTTTTTTCTTGAGGTCCCAAATTTGATTAGGTTACAGCCTTAATCTAAATTGATTAAATCGTTTTTATCCTCATCAATCTACACACAATCCTCCTTAAATAAATATTTGCTAATTTATAAAAACAGAAAAAATCAAATATTTCCATAAATATTCAGACCCTTTACTCAGTACTTTGTTGAAGCACCTTTGGCAGTGATTACAGCCTCCAGTCTTCTTGGGTTTGAAGCTACAAACTTGACACACCTGTATTTGGGGAGTTTCTCCCATTCTACTCTGCAGATCCTCTCAAGCTCTGTCAGGTTGGATGGGGAATGTTGCTCCACAGCTATATTCAGGTCTCTCCAGAGATGTTAGATCGGGGCTCTATCTGGTCCACTCAAGGACATTCAGAGACTTGTCCTGAAGCCACTCCTGCATTATCTTGGCTGTGTGCTTAGAGTCGTTGTCCTGTTAGAAGGTGAACCTTTACCCCAGGTCCTGAGCGCTCTGGAGCAGATTTTCATCAAGGATCTCCCTGTACTTGGCTCCGTTCATCTTTACTTTGATCCTAACTAGTTTCCCAGTCCCTGCCGCTGAAAAACATCCCCACATCATGATGCTGCCACCACCATGCTTCTCCGTAGGGATGGTGCCAGGTTTCCTCCAGACGCTTGGCATTCAGGCCATTTAAGAACGATAGAGCTGTGTTCTTTTCATGTGTTTCATTTAATCCATTTTAGAATAAAGCTTTAACGAGTCAAGGGGTCTGAATACTTTCTGAAGGCACTGTATATATATATATATATTACTATTATTATTATTTGGGGCTGGGAGGGGATTAGATCAGCTTTAATATTGCACATTTTAGCTCCTACAAATGTAATTGTCTGCATCATTTCCAATACCCCATACATTTATTTTTGTAATTAAATACACTACTGTTCAAAAAGTTTGGGGTCTCTTAGAAATGTCCTTGTTTTTGAAAGAAAAGCACAATTTTTTGTCCATTAAAATAACATCAAATTGATCAGAAATACAGTGTAGACATTGGTAATGTTGTAAATTACTATTGTTGTCACGTTTATTCAAAATTGAACCCAGAAGCAGACCAGGACAAGGAGAGTAGGAAGAAGGTGAGTATTTATTTACAAGTGAATGTGAGTGGGTAGATATATCCAGGTGGCGTAGCGGGCAGCGGTGGTGAGTTGATGGGAGTAAATAGGTGGATCCAATGGGGAAGCGGAATCCTCCGACGACCAGGCGGGAATGGGGTAAATGATCCGGGTGAGTAACTGAAGACAGAACAAACGGAGGTAAGTTTAAGGCAAGCAAGACGTACAAAACAACAAAACAAATCCTATCCAACTTGAGGCTGATACTCTCATTCCGGCAGGGAATGGTTGTCAGGTCCGGGCTTATGAAGAGGAGAGATGATGATCAGGACCAGGTGTGCAGATAGCTGATGGGATACAGGTGCGGGTAATCAGAACTCCCAACTGGCTACATTGCCCGGCAACCAGACAGGGTGCGTTCCAGGACGCCGGAAAAAACACTCCAGGACAGAACACTGGCAAATATCAGACTCAGGAAACGGGATTCGTGACAGTACCCCCCCTCCGACGAACGCCACCGGGCGGACTACCCGGAGCGCCAGGGTGGAGGCGGTAAAAGTCACGAAGCAGGTCATCGTCAAGGATCTGACGCCGAGGAATCCAACTCCTCTCCTCAGGACCATATCCTCCCCAATCCACTAAATACTGGAACCCTCGACCCCGCCGTCTGGAGTCCATGATGCGGCGCACCGTGTAGACAGGACCACCTCCGATCATCCGAGGAGGAGGAGGACGAGGAGGAGGGGGCAACAGAGGACTGAGGAGAACCGGCTTGAGGCAGGAGACATGAAAGGTGGGATGTACTCTTAGTGTAGCAGGCAACTTGAGTCGGACCACAACAGGATTAATGATCTTCTCCACTACAAACGGACCAATGAACTTCGGTGACAGTTTCCTCGACTCAGTCCGTAGAGGAAGATCCCGTGTAGCCAACCAAACCTTATCTCCAATGGTATAAGCGGGGGCAGGAATACGGCGACGATTCGCCTGGATCTGATACCGGTCAGAAACCTTAAGGAGGGCCTTCCTGGCCCGATGCCAGGTGCGGTGGCAACTACGAATGTGGGTCTGGACAGAAGGAACCGAGAGATCCCGCTCCTGAGAAGGAAACAAGGGAGGTTGGTAACCGTACAGGCACTGGAAGGGAGACATCACTGTGGCAGATGAAGGGAGAGTATTATGAGCATACTCGACCCAGGGTAATTGAGAGGACCAAGAGGTGGGATCAGAGGAAACAAGACAGCGCAGCGTGGACTCCATCTTCTGGTTGGCTCTCTCCGCCTGACCATTAGATTGGGTGTGAAATCCAGATGTGAGACTGACTGTAGCTCCAATGGCCAAACAGAAGGACTTCCAGACAGCAGAGGTAAACTGAGGACCACGGTCAGAAACAATGTCCAACTTGAGGCTGATACTATGGCACAACATACTGTTCATGGCTAACGATCCGGCAGGGAATGGTTGTCAGGTCCGGGCTTATGAAGAGGAGAGATGATGATCAGGACCAGGTGTGCAGATAGCTGATGGGATACAGGTGCGGGTAATCAGAACTCCCAACTGGCTACATTGCCCGGCAACCAGACAGGGTGCGTTCCAGGACGCCGGAAAAAAACACTCCAGGACAGAACACTGGCAAATATCAGACTCAGGAAACGGGATTCGTGACAATTGTAGCTGGAAACTGAAGATTTTTTTATGGAATATCTACATAGGCGTATAGAGGCCCATTATCAGCAACCATCACTCCTGTGCTCCCAATGGCACGTTGTGTTAGCTAATCCAAGTTTATCATTTTAAAAGGCTAATTGATCATTAGAAAACCCTTATTCAATTATGTTTGCACAGCTGAAAACTGTTGTCCTGATTAAAGAAGCAATGAAACTGTCCTTCTTTAGACTAGTTGAGTATCTGGAGCATCAGCATTTGATTACAGGCTCAAAATGCCCAGAAACAAAGAACTTTCTTCTGAAACTCGTCAGTCCATTCTTGTTCTGAGAAATGAAGGCTATTCCATGTGAGACATTTCTAAGGAACTGAAGATCTCGTACACGCTGTGTACTACTCCCTTCACAGAACAGCAAAAATTGGCTCCAACCAGAATAGAAAGAGGAGTGGGAGGCCCCAGTGCACAACAGAGCAAGAGGACAAGTACATTCGTTTCTAGTTTGAGAAACTGACACCTCACAAGTCCTCAACTGGCAGCTTCATTAAATAGTACCCACGAAATATCCGTCTCAACGTCAACAGTGAAGATGCGACTCCGGGATGCTGGCCTTCTAGGCAGAGTTCCTCTGTCCAGTCTCAACGTCAACAGTGAAGAGGCACCTCTGGGATGCTGGCCTTCTAGGCAGAGTTGCTCTGTCCAGTCTCAACGTCAACAGTGAAGAGACGACTCCGGGATGCTGGCCTTCTAGGCAGAGTTCCTCTGTCCAGTGTTTGTGTTATTTTGCCCATCTTAATCTTTTATTATTATTGTCCAGTCTGAGATACGGCTTTTTCTTTTCAACTCTGCCTAGAAGGCCAGCATCCCGGAGTCTCCTCTTCACAGTTGACGTTGAAACTGGTGTTTTGCGGGTACTATTTGAAATGAAGCACATTCAAATGAAGAACATTTATGAAGCTGCCATTGGAACACAGGAGTGATGGTTGTTGATAATGGGCCTCTGTACGCCTATATAGATATTCCCTAAAAAATCTGCTGTTCCAGCTACAATAGTCATTTACAACATTAACAATGTCTACACTGTATATCTGATACATTTTATGTTATTTCATCGTCAAAAAATTAGCTTTTTTTCAAAATCAAGGACATTTCTAAGTGACCCCAAACTTTTAATATAATTTTAACATTTATATATATTTGTACATTATTTCCTTCTTTATTATTGTCCCCTAATGTCAATCTCCATACCTGCTCCTGCTTACTCAATATTGGGTGTGGTATTCTGTCAAGATGTGCGTAACTGGTGGCAGTGAAGTCAGACGCAGGAGAGCAGAACTCGGTAATAGCCAAAGCAGTTTAATTACAAACCCCAACGGCATAAGGCAATAAACAACTAGGTACAAAACCCGATGCGCACCAGTAAACAAGTGCACAAGCACTTACAAATAAACAATACCACACAAACACATGGGGGGAGCAGTGGGTTAATGTTGCAACTCTAGGGGCAGTGTTTTCATTTTTGGAAAGAAAACGTTCCCGTTTTAAACGGGACAAGATGCTAGAATATGCATATAATTGACAGCTTTGGATAGAAAACACTCTAACGTTTCCAAAACTGTAAAGATATTGTCTGTGAGTATAACAGAACTGATGTTGCAGGCGAAAGCCTGAGAAAAATCCAATCCGGAAGTGCCCCATATTTTGAAAGCGCTGCGTTCCAATGAGTCCCTATTGAGCTGTGGATGTGCTATCAACCAGCTTACGCTTTCTACGTATTCCCCAAGGTGTCTACAGCATTGTGGCGTAGTTTTACGCATTTATGTAGAAGAATAGCCGTAGGTGGCTACATTGCGTAAGTGGTCACCTGATGACTCCCAGGGTGACTCAGAGATGACTCCCAGGGTAAAATACAGAGGTAGCCATTACTCCAATCGGTCCTACTGAAAAACGAATTGTCCCGACGGACATAATATCGAATAGATATTAGAAAAACACCTTGAGGATTGATTATAAACAACATTTGCCATGTTTCTGTCGATATTATGGAGCTAATTTGGAATATTTTTCTGCAATTTCCTGGCGATTTCTCAGCCAAACGTGAAGAACAAACTAAGCTTTTTCGCCTACAAAAATCATATTTTGGGAAAAATGAACTTTGGCTATCTACCTGGGAGTCTCGTGAGTGAAAACATCCGAAGCTCATCCAAGCTAAACGATTTAATTTGATTGCTTTTCTGATTTCCGTGACAAAGTTACCTGCTGCTAGCTGGACAAAATGCTATGCTAGGCTATTGATAAACTTACATAAATACTTGTCTAGCTATGGCTGTAAAGCATATTTAGAAAATCTGAGATGACAGGGTGATTAACAAAAGGCTGTGTCTCAATTTATTTCATTTGTGATTTTCATGAATAGGAATATTTTCTAGGGATATTTATGTCCGTTGCATTATGCGAATTAGTTTCAGGCGATGATTACGCTCCTGCATGCGGGATGGGGAGTCAGTTGAGGTTTTAAATACACAGCACGTAATGAGGGAATGAAAACCAGGTGTGTGGAAAAACAAGACAAAACAGATGGACCGTCGACGTCGACCGCCGAACACCGCCCGAACAAGGAGAGGCACCGACTTCAGCAGAAGTCATGACAGGAACCCCCCTCCCCCCCTTGACGCGCGGCTCCAGCAAGACGTCGACGCCAGCCTTGGGGACGACCCAGAGGGACTCCTGGAGCGAGCCAGCCACCACCAGCCTGTGTAGAGACACATGGAACGAGGGGTTAATACGGTAATCGGGGGGAGCTGTAACCTGTAACTCACCTCGTTCAGTCTCCTCAGGACTTTAAATGGGGAGAGGTTAGTGGAGGAGTGGCGGAGTGGCGGAGCGAGTTCTGGGCCATCTCTGGGCCATCTCTGGGCCATCTCTGCCAAGGGCACGAACGCTGCCCACTCCCCCAGCCGATCCTGGCAAAAGGACCTCAGAAACCTACCCACATCCTGGTTAACTCTTTCCACCTGGGCGTCTCTCCACCTGGAGAGAGGGGTGAAATCCCGAGGTAAGGCTGATCGAGACCCCCAGACGTTCCATGAACGCCCTCCAGACCCTTGAAGTGAACTGGGGACCCCGATCAGACACTATGTCCTCAGGCACCCCGTAGTGCCGGAAGACGTGCGTAAACAAGGCCGTAGGGACACCCGGCAGCGGGAGGAGGAGGCAGGACTTAGAGAAACGATCCACAACAACCAGGATCGTGGTGTTTCCCTGTGATGGGGGGAGATCGGTCAGGAAATCGATCGACAGGTGTGACCATGGCCGCTGTGGAACGGGTAAGGTATGTAGCTTACCTCTAGGCAGGTGCCTAGGAGCCTTACACTGGGCGCACACTGAGCAGGAGGCAACATAAACCCTCACGTCCTTAGCCAGAGTGGGCCACCAGTACTTCCCACTCAGACAGCGCACCTTCCGATCGAAGCCTGGATGACCAGAGGAGGGTGACGTGTGGACCCAATAGATCAGCCAGTCACGGACAGCAGACGGAACGTACAGACGCCGAGCGGGACACTGGAGGGGAGCAGGCTCTGCACGCAACACCTGCTAAATGTCCGCATCCAGCTCCCACACTACCGGCACCACCAGGCAGGAGGCCGGGAGTATGTGGGTAGGATCCATGGGCTGCCTTTCTGTGTCATACAGCCCGGGACAGTGCGTCTGCCTTCACGTTCTGGGAACCTGGTCTGTAAGAAAGGGTGAAAACAAAACGGGTGAAAAACATGGTCCACCTTGCCTGGCGAGGGTTCAGTCTCCTCGCCGCCCGGATGTACTCCAGGTTGCGATGGTCAGTCCAGATGAGAAAAGGGTGTTTAGCCCCCTCAAGCCAATGTCTCCACGCCTTCAAAGCCTTGATGACAGCCAACAGCTCCGGGTCTCCCAATTCAAAGTTTTACTCCGCCGGGCTGAGCTTCTTCGAGAAGAAGGCACAGGGGCGGAGCTTCGGTGGCATACCCGAGAGAGCACGTCTCCAATCCCAGCCTCGGACGCATCCACCTCCACTATGAACGCCAAAGAGAGATCCGGATGGGCCAGCACGGGAGCCGAGGGAAACAGAGCCCTCAGGTGACCGAAAGCCCTGTCTGCCTCAGCCGACCACTGCAAACGCACAGGTCCCATGGTGGTAGTCGGCCAATTACGCATGGCTGAAATGCGGTCACTCTCCATCTCCACCCCCGAGGTGGAATGGGGTACCCTAGGAAGGAGACAGACTGCTGGAAGAACAGGCATTTCTCAGCCTTGACGTACAGGTCACCCTGCCTGTGCAGGTCCCTTAAAATCTTATCTACAAAGGCTTGGAAAACTGATGGAGAATTCAACAACTTCCTCACCATTTTAGATAAGCATGCTCCGTTCAAAAAATGCAGAACTAAGAACAGATATAGCCCTTGGTTCACTCCAGACCTGACTGCCCTCGACCAGCACAAAAACATCATGTGGCGGACTGCAATAGCATCGAATAGTCCCTGCGATATGCAACTGTTCAGGGAAGTCAGGAACCAATACACGCAGTCAGTCAGGAAAGCTAAGGCCAGCTTCTTCAGGCAGAAATTTGCATCCTGTGTAGCTCCAACTCCAAAAAGTTCTGGGACACTGTGAAGTCCATGGAGAACGAGAGCACCTCCTCCCAGCTGCCCACTGCACTGAGGCTAGGTAACACGGTCACCACTGATAAATCCATGATTATCGAAAACTTCAACAAGCATTTCTCAACGGCTGGCCATGCCTTCCGCCTGGCTACTCCAACCTCGGCCAACAGCTCCGCCCCCCCCCCCCCCCCCCCCCGCAGCTACTCGCCCAAGCCTCTCCAGGTTCTCCTTTACCCAAATCCAGATAGCAGATGTTCTGAAAGAGCTGCAAAACCTGAACCGGTACAAATCAGCTGGGCTCGACAATCTGGACCCTCTATTTCTGAAACTATCCGCCACCATTGTCGCAACCCCTATTACCAGCCTCTTCAACCTCTCTTTCATATCATCTGAGATCCCCAAGGATTGGAAAGCTGCCGCAGTCATCCTCCTCTTCAAAGGGGGAGGCACCCTGGACCCAAACTGTTACAGACCTATATCCATCCTGCCCTGCCTATCTAAGGTCTTCGAAAGCCAAGTCAACAAACAGGTCACTGACCAACTCGAATCCCACCGTACCTTCTCCGCTGTGCAATCTGGTTTCCGAGCCGGTCACGGGTGCACCTCAGCCACGCTCAAGGTACTAAACGATATCATAACCGCCATCGATAAAAGACAGTACTGTGCAGCCGTCTTCATCGACCTTGCCAAGGCTTTCGACTCTGTCAATCACCATATTCTTATCGGCAGACTCAGTAGCCTCGGTTTTTCGGACGACTGCCTTGCCTGGTTCACCAATTACCTTGCATACAGAGTTCAGTGTGTCAAATCGTGTCCGGTCCTCTGGTTAGTCTCTATGGGGGTGCCACAGGGTTCAATTCTCGGGCCGACTCTTTTCTCTGTATATATCAATGATGTTGCTCTTGCTGCGGGCGATTCCCTGATCCACCTCTACGCAGACGACACCATTCTGTATACTTCCGGTCCGTCCTTGGACACCTCCAAACAAGCTTCAATGCCATGCAACACTCCTTCCGTGGCCTCCAACTGCTCTTAAACGCTAGTAAAACCAAATGCATGCTTTTCAACCGTTCGCTGCCTGCACCCGCACGCCCGACTAGCATCACCACCCTGGATGGTTCCGACCTTGAATATGTGGACATCTATAAATACCTAGGTGTCTGGCTAGACTGTAAACTCTCCTTCCAGACTCATATCAAACATCTCCAATCGAAAATCAAATCTAGAGTCGGCTTTCTATTCCGCAACAAAGCCTCCTTCACTCACGCGGGCCAAACTTACCCTAGTAAAACTGACTATCCTACCGATCCTCGACTTTGGCGATGTCATCTACAAAATAGCTTCCAACACTCTACTCAGCAAACTGGATGCAGTTTATCACAGTGCCATCCGTTTTGTCACTAAAGCACCTTATACCACCCACCACTGCGACCTGTATGCTCTAGTCGGCTGGCCCTCGCTACATATTCATCGCCAGACCCACTGGCTCCAGGTCATCTACAAGTCCATGCTAGGTATAGCTCCGCCTTATCTCAGTTCACTGGTCACGATGGCAACACCCACCCGTAGCACGCGCTCCAGCAGGTGTCTCTCACTGATCATCCCTAAAGCCAACACCTCATTTGGCCGCCTTTCGTTCCAGTTCTCTGCTGCCTGTGACTGGAACGAATTGCAAAAATCGCTGAAGTTGGAGACTTTTATCTCCCTCACCAACTTCAAACATCTGCTATCTGAGCAGCTAACCGATCGCTGCAGCTGTACATAGTCTATCGGTAAATAGCCCACCCAATTTTACCTACCTCATCCCCATACTGTTTTTATTTATTTACTTTTCTGCTCTTTTGCACACCAATATCTCTACCTGTACATGACCATCTGATCATTTATCACTCCAGTGTTAATCTGCAAAATTGTAATTATTCGCCTACCTCCTCATGCCTTTTGCACACAATGTATATAGACTCTGTATATAGACTTTTTCTACTGTGTTAATGACTTGTTTTATTGTTTACTCCATGTGTAACTCTGTGTTGTCTATTCACACTGCTATGCTTTATCTTGGCCAGGTCGCAGTTGCAAATGAGAACTTGTTCTCAACTAGCCTACCTGGTTAAATAAAGGTGAAAAAAATATAAAAAAAATAAAGAAATAACCTGTATGGCATGACAAGGTACTCATAATACCCTGAGGTTGTACTGAACGCCGTCTTTCACTTGTCTCTCAAGCGGATATGCACCAGGTTGTAAGCACTCCTGAGATCAAGTTTTGTGAAGAAGCGCGCCCCGAGCATTGACTCAATCGCCATGGCAATAAGAGATAGCGGGTAACTGTACCTCATTGTTATCTGATTAAGGCTTCGATAGTCAATACACGGGCGCAGACCTCCATCCTTCTTCTTCACAAAAAATTAACTTGAGGAGGCGGGTGAAGTGGATGACCGAATGTTCCCTGACATAGGGATTCGGAGACATATGTTTCCATAGCCATCGTCTCCGCCTGTGACAGAGGATACACGTGACCCCTGGGAAGTACAGCGTCTACCAGGAGATTTATCGCACAATCCCCCTGTCGATGGGGTGGTAATTGAGTCGCCTTCTTTTTAGAGAAGGTGAGAGTCGGGGGGAACGTGCATGGTGGCGACTTGGTCTGGTCTTTCCACCATAGTAGCACCAACAGAAACACCTAAACACCTCTCCGAGCACTCTCGCGACCACCCCGTGAGAGCCCTCTGTTGACATGAAACAGTAGGGTTATGACAAGCTAACCAGGGTAGGCCTAGCACCACTGGAAACGCAGGAGAGTCAATGAGAAAGAGACTGATTCTCTCCGTGTGACCCCCCTGCGTCACCATGCCCAGAGGAGCGGTGGCCTCCCTAAACAATCCTGAACCTAATGGTCGACTATCTAAGGCGTGAATTGGGAAGGGCATAGCCACAGGAATGATGGGGATCCGTAAACTATGGGCAAATGATCTGTCAATAAAATTCCCAGCCGTGCCTGAATCGATGAGCGCCTTATGCTGGGAATGGGGGGAAAACTTAGGGAAAGAAACATACAAAAACATGTGTGCAACAGAGGACTCTGGGTGAGAATGGTGCCTTCTCACCTGAGGTGACGCCAGAGTGCCCTGCCTGCTGCCTCGACCCCCAGAGGAACCAACCCAGCACCGACCGGCAGTGTGACCTCTGCGGCCACAGATGATGCACGAGACGGAACCTCCTCTGGTCTCCCTGAGCGCAGCACATCGCCATGGGTATTGGAGTGGTGGAGCTGGGGGATGGAACCAACAGACCCTGATCTGGACGTCCGCGGGTGGCCAGCAGGTCATCCAGCCGAATGGACAGGTCCACCAGCTGGTCGAATGTGAGGGTGGTGTCCCTTTAGGCCATCTCTCGATGGACGTCCTCGCGCAAACTGCAGCAATAGTGGTCAATTAGGGCCCTGTCGTTCGATCCCGCTCCGGCGGCCAGGGTCCGTAAGTCCAATGCGAACTCCTATGCTCTCCTCATCTCCTGCCACAGGTGGAAAAGGCATTCACCCGCCGCTCTGCCATCGGGCGGATGGTTGAAAACCGCCCAGACACAATGGGTGAATTCCTCAAAGTGGTCCAGCACCGCATCTCCTTCCACCCATACGGCATTGGCCCACTCCAGGGCTTTCCCCGAGAGGCTCGAGATGAGGGCGGACACCCTCTCACGGCCCGAAGGAGCAAGGTGGACGGTTGCCAGGTATAACTCCAACTGCAGCAGGAAACCCTGGCAGCAGGCAGCCATCCCATCGTACTCCCCGGGGAGGGAGAGGCGAATCCCACTGGAACCGGGTGCAGGGGGAGTGAGTAGTGGAGAACCCTGTTGTGCTGGTGGGGGTGCTGAAGGAACTCTCCGTCTCTCCAAGCAGTCCATTGCTTGGACGACGTGGACCATCGCTGTGTGTTCCTGGACACGCTCCCCGATCTCCATACCAGGGGTACCTGCTCCTGCTGACTCCATATTGTGGCGTGGTATTCTGTCAAGATGTGCGTAACTGGTGGCAGTGAAGTCAGACACAGGAGAGCAGAACTCGGTAATAGCCGGAGCAGTATAACTTCTTACGTCTGAAATCCCGTTAACGGGATCGATATATCAGCCAGTGAAAGTGCAGGGCGCCAAATTCAAACAACAGAAATCTCATAATTAAAATTCCTCGAACATACAAATATTTTACGCCATTTTGTTGTTAATCCCACCACTGTGTCCGATTTCAAAAAGGCTTTACGACGAAAGCACACCAAACGTTTATGTTAGGTCAGTACCTAGTCACAGAGAAACACAGCCATTTTTCCAGCCAAAGAGAGGAGTCACAAAAAGCAGAAATAGAGATAAAATGAATCACTAACCTTTGATGATCTTCATCAGATGACACTCATAGGACTTCATGTTAGATAATACATGTATGTTTTGCTCGATAAAGTTCATATTTATATCCAAAAATCTCAGTTTACATTGGTGCGTTATGTTCAGTAATGTTTTGCTTCCAAAACATCTAGTAATTTTGCAGAGAGCCACATCAATTTACAGAAATACTCATAATAAACATTGATAAAAGATACAAGTGTTATGCATGGAATTATAGACCACTTCTTCTTAATGCAACCGAAAGTGAGAGGTTATAATCTGAATGAAGGGAAAAAGCTCATTCTTGAACACCTGAGCCATTCTTACTAATCTGCTAGAGGACCCGTTTGGATTTAAATATAGTTTTATGATAAATATGATTTTATGACAGTATGATTGAAGCCTTTAGTTAGAGGTCCAATGCTTTAATATTTAATCATTTCTGCCCTCCCAATTCATATTCATTATATAAATAGGCCCATTTCATTTGGTCTGACTTGCCTTTCCAAATAAAGTGGAATATATTTAAATAACATGTAGCTAGGGTTAGGATACAGGATACTGTACATACTTCCTCAATCAGCCTGACTAACCGGTGTCTGTATGTAGCCTCGCTACTGTTATAGCCTCTCTACTGTATATAGCCTCTCTACTGTATATAGACTCACTACTGTTATAGCCTCTCTACTGTATATAGCCTCACTACTGTATATAGCCTCTCTACTGTATATAGCCTCGCTACTGTATATAGCCTCTTGATAGGTGAGAATTGTCTGTTAATTGAAAGATTAGAATCTCCCGCCCTGAAACATATAATTGTATGGAATTGATAAAAATGTAAAGAATCATAATCAATAAATGTGTAGTCCTACTCAGAATTAAAACAATATGTCTTTATGGTATTACACAGACTGTCTGAGCTTGGTACCGACCTGACTAGAGATTTGGGAGAGAACTGGGAGTACGTCTCAAGGACAAGGTCACTAATCTCCGTCGGCTGGGAAGTGAGACAGACAGTGTGTGCGTATGTTTGTGTGTATGTGTGTGCGTATGTTTGTGTGAATGTGTGGGTGTGAGAAGTCAGTATAAAATTAATTGTTTTGTATTCTTGACTTTAGAACGTTCCCGTGAATAAACATTTGACTATTGTAGCTGGGCCTCCGCCTGATTCATTTCAACCAGTTTCCTACAAATTCTGGGTTTCAGGCTGAGAGTAATATAAATAAACTGGGTTATGTACCTGGAGAACATAATTCTCTTATAACACCTCTCTACTGTATATAGCATCTCTACTGACGTTCTGACGTTAGTTCTTTTATTATGTCTTTGTTTTAGTATGGTCAGGGCGTGAGTTGGGTGGGTTGTCTATGTTTGTTTATCTATGATTTGCTTTTTCTGTGTTTGGCCTGGTATGGTAATCAATCAGAGGCAGCTGTCAATCGTTGTCCCTGATTGAGAACCATATTTAGGTAGCCTGTTTGCTATTGTGTGACTGCACCAGCCAGAACGGTTTTCGGTCGTTTCTCTTTGTTATTTTGCTATTTCCGTGTTCATTTAATAAATATGGACACATACCACGCTGCACCTTGGTCCTCACCTTCTTCCACCGATGACAACCATTACAGAAACACCCACCACCAAAGGACCAAGCAGCGTGGTAACAGGCAGCAGCAGCAGGAGCAGCGCTATAAGGAGGAATGGACATGGGAGGACATTCTGGACGGCAAGGGTTGCTACACATGGGAGGAGATACTGGCTGGAAGGGATCGCCTCCCATGGGAACAGGTGGAGGCAGCCAGGAGAGCGGCGGCAAAGGTAAAGTAGGTAAAGGGAGCCAGCGCTTTGAGGGAACACGGCTGGCAAGGAATCCCGAGAGGCAGCCCCAAAAATGTTTTGGGGGGGCACACAGGGAGTGTGGCTAAGTCAGGTAGGAGACCTCCCCATGCTTACCGTGGAGAGAGAGGGACCGGGCAGGCACCGCGTTATGCGGTGAGGCGCACGGTGTCCCCTGTGCGCATGCATAGGGCGGCAGGGTAGCCTAGTGGTTAGAGCGTTGGACTAGTAACAGGAAGGTTGCAAGTTCAAACCCCTGAGCTGACAAGGTACAAATCTGTCATTCTGCCCCTGAACAGGCAGTTAATCCACTGTTCCTAGGCCATCAGTGAAAATAAAAATTTGTTCTTAACTGACTGTTCACCTATTTTTCACCTAATACCTTTTTGCACTATTGGTTAGAGCCTGTAAGTAAGCATTTCACTGTAAGGTCTACATTTGTTGTATTCAGCACACATGACAAATAAACTGACAACAGAGAAAACATCATGACATAGTCAGGTCAACTAACGACAGGGAGAACAACTACTGTGGGTGCAATTGTGCGTGCGTGTGTGCGTGTGTGCGTGTGTGTGTGTGTGTGTGTGTGTGTGTGTGTGTGTGTGTGTGTGTGTGTGTGTGTGTGTGTGTGTGTGTGTGTGTGTGTGTGTGTGTGTGTGTGTGTGTGTGTGTGTGTGTGTGTGTGTGTGTGTGTGTGTGTGTGTGTGTGTGTTGCTAAGTGGCTTCCCTGAAGATGTTTTAGTCCCAGAGAGCTGCAGTTTCTCAGAGAGGAGTGGGCTTGTGTCTGAACCTGCTGTGTAAAAAGGAGTGTCTGAACCTGCTGTGTAAAATATGATTCACATATTGTCTTTTACTCTGACTTAAATCACTGTATCAGTTTATTGGGCATGTTGTATGCATTCTGTAGCCACAGAGAGAAAAAGGAAGAAAGAGATAGACAGAGGAAAGATATCACTATTCAACGAAGAATGTCACGGAATTCAAATTAAATATATTGTTTTAAAGTACAGGGATAATGTTACTCCATTGATGTCAGTCTCTGGTGTGACTAGTTAATTGATGGCGTACCAGAGAGAGCACACCTCCAATCCCAGATGATGGTGTCTAGTTAGTTGATGGAAAGGAGGTAATGATGGTGACTAGTTAGTTGATGGAAAGGAGGTAATGATGGTGACTAGTTAGTTGAGGGACAGCATGTAACCATGGTGTATCAAAAATCAAATCAAATCAAATCAAATCAAATGTATTTGTCACATACACATGGTTAGCAGATGTTAATGCGAGTGTAGCGAAATGCTTGTGCTTCTAGCATTTCGCTACACTCTAGTTAGTTGAAGGACAGCAGGTAATGATGGTGTCTAGTTAGTTGAGAGACAGCATGTAACCATGGTGTCTCTAGTTAGTTGAGGGACAGCAGGTAACCATGGTTTCTCTAGTTAGTTGAGGGACAGCAGGTAATGATGGTTTCTCTAGTTAGTTGAGGGACAGCAGGTAACCATCAGCAGGTAACGAAGGTGTCTCTAGTTAGTTGAGGGACAGCAGGTAACGATGGTGTCTACTTATTTGAGGGACAGCAGGTAATGATGGTGACTAGTTAGTTGAGGGACAGCAGGTAACGATGGTCTCTCTAGTTAGTTGAGGGACAGCAGGTAACTATCGTGTCTCTAGTTAGTTGAGGGACAGGAGGTAACGATGGTGCCTACTTATTTGAGGGACAGCAGGTAATGATGGTGACTAGTTAGTTGAGGGACAGCAGGTAATGATGGTGTCTCTAGTTAGTTGAGGGACAGCAGGTAACCATGGTGACTAGTTAGTTGAGGGACAGAAGGTAACGATTGTGTCTCTAGTTAGTTGAAGGTCAGCAGGTAACGATGGTGTCTCTAGTTAGTTGAGGGACAGTAGATAACCATGGTGTCTAGTTAGTTGAGGGACAGCAGGTAACGATGGTGTCTACTTATTTGAGGGACAGCAGGTAATGATGGTGACTAGTTAGTTGAGGGACAGCAGGTAATGATGGTGACTAGTTAGTTGAGGGACAGCAGGTAATGATGGTGTCTCTAGTTAGTTGAGGGACAACAGGTAACGATGGTGTCTAGTTAGTTGACGGTCAACTGGTGACCACGGTGTCTCTAGTTAGTTGAGGGACAGCAGGTAACGATGGTGTCTCTATTTAGTTGAGGGACAGCAGGTAACCATGGTGTCTCTAGTTAGTTGAAGGACAGCAGGTAACCATGGTGTCTCTAGTTAGTTGAGGAACAGCAGATAACCATGGTGTCTAGTTAGTTGAGGGACAGCAGGTAACCATGGTGCATCTAGTTAGTTGAGGGACAGCAGGTAACCATGGTGTCTCTAGTTAGTTGAGGGACAGCAGGTAATGATGGTGTCTCTAGTTAGTTGAAGGACAGCAGGTAACCATGGTGTCTCTAGTTAGTTGAGGGACCGCAGGTAACGATGGTTTCGCTAGTTAGTTGAAGGACAGCAGGTAACCATGGTGTCTCTAGTTAGTTGAGGGACAGCAGGTAACGATGGTGTCACTAGTTAGTTGAGGGACAGGAGGTAATGATGGTGTCTCTAGTTAGTTGAGGGACAGCAGTTAACGATGATGTCTCTCGTTAGGTGCAGGACAGCAGGTAACGATGGTGTTTCTCGTTAGTTGAGGGACAGCAGGTAACCATGGTGTCTAGTTAGTTGAGGGACAGCAGGTGATGATGCTGTCTCTATTTAGTTGAGGGACAACAGGTAACCATGGTGTCTCTAGTTAGTTGAGGGACAGGAGGTAACGATGGTGTCTACTTATTTGAGGGACAGCAGGTAATGATGGTGACTAGTTAGTTGAGGGACAGCAGGTAACGATGGTGTCTACTTATTTGAGGGACAGCAGGTAATGATGGTGACTAGTTAGTTGAGGGACAGCAGGTAACGATGGTGTCTAGTTAGTTGACGGACAACTGGTAACCACAGTGTCTCTAGTTAGTTGAGGGACAGCAGGTAACCATGGTGTCTCTAGTTAGTTGAGGGACAGCAGGTAATGATGGCGACCAGTTAGTTGAGGGACAGCAGGTAACCATGGTGACTAGTTAGTAGAGGGACAGCAGGTAACGACGGTGACTAGTTAGTAGAGGGACAGCAGGCAACCATGGTGTCTCTAGTTATATGAGGGACAGAAGGTAACGACTGTGTCTCTAGTTATATGAGGGACAGCAGGTGATGATGGTGTCTCTATTTAGTTGAGGGACAGCAGGTAACCATGGTGTCTCTAGTTAGTTGATGGACAGCAGATAACCATGGTGTCTAGTTAGTTGAGGGACAGCAGGTAACCATGGTGTCTCTAGTTAGTTGAGGGACAGCAGGTAACCATGGTGTCTCTAGTTAGTTGAGGGACAGCAGGTAATGATGGTGTCTCTAGTTAGTTGAGGGACAGCAGGTAGCCATGGTGTCTCCAGTTAGTTGAGGGACAGGAGGTAACGATGGTGCCTACTTATTTGAGGGACAGCAGGTAATGATGGTGACTAGTTAGTTGAGGGACAGCAGGTAACAATGGCGTCTCTACCTGGTTGAGGGACAGGAGGTAATGATGGTGTCTACTTATTTGAGGGACAGCAGGTAATGATGGTGACTATTTAGTTGAGGGACAGCAGGTAACGATGGTGTCTCTAGTTAGTTGAGGGACAGCATGTAACCATGGTGTCTCTAGTTAGTTGAAGGACAGCAGGTAATGATGGTGTCTAGTTAGTTGAGGGACAGCAGGTAACCATGGTTTCTCTAGTTAGTTGAGGGACAGCAGGTAATGATGGTTTCTCTAGTTAGTTGAGGGACAGCAGGTAACCATCAGCAGGTAACGAAGGTGTCTCTAGTTAGTTGAGGGACAGCAGGTAACGATGGTGTCTACTTATTTGAGGGACAGCAGGTAATGATGGTGACTAGTTAGTTGAGGGACAGCAGGTAATGATGGTGTCTCTAGTTAGTTGAGGGACAGCAGGTAACCATGGTGACTAGTTAGTTGAGGGACAGAAGGTAACGATTGTGTCTCTAGTTAGTTGAAGGTCAGCAGGTAACGATGGTGTCTACTTATTTGAGGGACAGCAGGTAATGATGGTGACTAGTTAGTTGAGGGACAGCAGGTAACGATGGTCTCTCTAGTTAGTTGAGGGACAGCAGGTAACTATCGTGTCTCTAGTTAGTTGAGGGACAGGAGGTAACGATGGTGCCTACTTATTTGAGGGACAGCAGGTAATGATGGTGACTAGTTAGTTGAGGGACAGCAGGTAATGATGGTGTCTCTAGTTAGTTGAGGGACAGCAGGTAACCATGGTGACTAGTTAGTTGAGGGACAGAAGGTAACGATTGTGTCTCTAGTTAGTTGAAGGTCAGCAGGTAACGATGGTGTCTCTAGTTAGTTGAGGGACAGTAGATAACCATGGTGTCTAGTTAGTTGAGGGACAGCAGGTAACGATGGTGTCTACTTATTTGAGGGACAGCAGGTAATGATGGTGACTAGTTAGTTGAGGGACAGCAGGTAATGATGGTGACTAGTTAGTTGACGGTCAACTGGTGACCACGGTGTCTCTAGTTAGTTGAGGGACAGCAGGTAACGATGGTGTCTCTATTTAGTTGAGGGACAGCTGGTAACCATGGTGTCTCTAGTTAGTTGAGGGACAGCAGGTAACCATGGTGTCTCTAGTTAGTTGAGGAACAGCAGATAACCATGGTGTCTAGTTAGTTGAGGGACAGCAGGTAACCATGGTGCCTCTAGTTAGTTGAGGGACAGCAGGTAACCATGGTGTCTCTAGTTAGTTGAGGGACAGCTGGTAATGATGGTGTCTCTAGTTAGTTGAAGGACAGCAGGTAACCATGGTGTCTCTAGTTAGTTGAGGGACCGCAGGTAACGATGGTTTCGCTAGTTAGTTGAAGGACAGCAGGTAACCATGGTGTCTCTAGTTAGTTGAGGGACAGCAGGTAACGATGGTGTCACTAGTTAGTTGAGGGACAGGAGGTAACGATGGTGTCTACTTAAGTGAGGGACAGCAGGTAATGATGGTGACTAGTTAGTTGAGGGACAGCAGGTAACGATGGTGTCTCTAGTTAGTTGAGGGACAGCAGTTAACGATGATGTCTCTCGTTAGGTGCAGGACAGCAGGTAACGATGGTGTTTCTCGTTAGTTGAGGGACAGCAGGTAACCATGGTGTCTAGTTAGTTGAGGGACAGCAGGTGATGATGCTGTCTCTATTTAGTTGAGGGACAGCAGGTAACCATGGTGTCTCTAGTTAGTTGAGGAACAGCAGGTAACCATGGTGTCTCTAGTTAGTTGAGGGACAGTAGGTAACGATGGTGTCTACTTATTTGAGGGACAACTGGTAACCACGGTGTCTCTAGTTAGTTGAGGGACAGCAGTTAATGATGGTGTCTCTAGTTAGTTGAGGGACAGCAGGTAACCATGGTGACTAGTTAGTTGAGGGACAGAAGGTAACGATTGTGTCTCTAGTTAATTGAAGGACAGCAGGTAACGATGGTGTCTCTAGTTAGTTGAGTGACAGCGGATAACCATGGTGTCTAGTTAGTTGAGGGACAGCAGGTAACGATGGTGTCTCTAGTTAGTTGAGGGACAGCTCTAGTTAGTTGAGGGACAGTAGATAACCATGGTGACTAGTTAGTTGAGGGAGAGCAGGTAACGATGGTGTCTCTAGTTAGTTGAAGGACAGCAGGTAACCATGGTGTCTAGTTAGTTGAGGGACAGCAGGCAACGACGGTGACTAGTTAGTAGAGGGACAGCAGGTAACCATGGTGTCTCTAGTTAGTTGAGGGACAGCAGGTAACCATGGTGTCTCTAGTTAGTTGAGGAACAGCAGGTAACCATGGTGTCTCTAGTTAGTTGAGGGACAGCAGGTACTGATGGTGACTAGTTAGTTGTGGGACAGGAGTAAATGTCAGTTGGCTTTTCATTGCTGAGCATTCAGCGAGAGAGTGGGAGAGGGAGAGAATTAGAGGGAGCCTACTTAAATTAAAACAGGACACCAGATAAAACAGGAGAATTACACCAATTAGTTGTTAATATGATCTGTCTTCTATGATACACTGGGGGACATCAGAAAACACCTGAAACACACCTGATACACCTGGACCAATGGCTGGCCTTTGATCCTGACACTAAAACAACACACCTATGCCACATTGAATGCACGTCACAAACCTTGGGAATTCCCAGTGAGAAACAGTTCAATTACATGGACGTGGTGAAGACAAGGCAAAGTCTTCAGAGTTAAGCTGGCAACCTATTCCCTATGTAGTGCTGTACTTTTGACCAGGCCCTACTGGGAATAGGGTACCATTTGGAACAGAACCCATATCTTCAGAGTTAAATGAGAGCCATACGTCACTCCACCCACAACCCATTCACAAGCGCTTCATAATCTCTGCTATCACAACAAACTGTTGAATATGAAGAATTCAACCTGTCAATCACACCAGAGTCTCTTTCATTTCAGCCAGTAAAAACGCCTGGAGCTCTCTCAGGCTAATTTGTTGAATATAGTAACTGTTGTCAGGGTGAAGCCGCCCAGTTGGATGCATCTCCTCTGCCATGTTTACGTTGGAACTATCTGATTCCAGTGCCTGTGGCGGTCTGGATGTTACTATGGCTAGACAGACAGACAGGATGGGCTTGTCAATAACTGTCACTGTTAGGGGAGGGAGACACGGCAGCCAATTGCCTTTCCCTGCCTGGTAACTCATACTATGGCTGAGTCCAAAATGGCAGACAATTCCTTATAGTCCACTACTTTTGACCACAGCCCTATGGGACTAGGGTGCCATTTGAGACTCTTCCAAAACAAACACTTTGTATTGAAGCCCTCACACTGCTCTCTGCCAGCCAAACAGATCCACGGCATCATCATCATCATCATCATCATCATCATCATCATCATCATCATCTTCTGCCTGACGGAAACACTTCTGGGTGGTATGGAACTTCATCACCCTGTTCTACAACACAATAAACTATGCAAATGACTGAAAGAATCATAGAAGACAAAGAGACTATTACTAACTAATTAAAAACTAGTCTGCTATCCTGCCACCCACCCTTCCTGGTACGTCTGTCTACTGTTGTGTGTTGATGCAGGTAGCTCAAGCATGAGGCTGAGGCCCAAATGGAAGCCTATTCCTTTTACAGTGCACTACAGGGCCTGTAGGACTCTGGTCAAAGTATAGAGAGAGTTGCCAGAGGGACGCACCTGTTCACCTCAGGCTGTGGAACAACAGTCCTAGATGGAGGAGATGCTTTGGACTGCTAACAGATATATGAGGTAAATAAGGCACCGTAATGGGATCACCTGAGAAAACAACTGGTCCATTGTGTTATAATCATATCTACTGTTTTCCTCTGTGGTTTTTCTCTCACAGAGTCAGGCAGTGATATACTGCTGTGTGTGTGTGTGTGTGTGTGTGTGTGTGTGTGTGTGTGTGTGTGTGTGTGTGTGTGTGTGTGTGTGTGTGTGTGTGTGTGTGTGTGTGTGTGTGTGTGTGTGTGTGTGTGTGTGTGTGTGTGTGTGTGTGTGTGTGTGTGTGTGTGTGTGTGTGTGTGTGTGTGTGTGTGTGTGTGTGTGTGTGTGGGGCTTCCCTGAAGATCCTCCTGAATGATAAAAGCTCTACCAGACAGAGAAGAATTCACCCAGAGATAGAGAGAGAGGGGGGAGAGAGAGAGATGGAGAGAGAGAGAGGGGGGAGAGAGAGAGAGAGGGGGGAGAGAGAGAGAGATAACGATAACAGAAGCAGGAACAGTCTAATTTCGGTAGGTACAGGGCATTCGGAAAGTATTCAGACCCCTTCCCTTATTTTGTTACGTTACATTACATTTTACGTTATTTTTTTTTACATGAATTAAAAAATACCCTATTTGCGTAACTATTCAGACCTTTTGTTATTAGACTTGAAATTGAGTTCAGGTGCATCCTGTTTCCGTTGATCATTCTTGAGATGTTTCTACAACTTGATTGGAGTCCACCTGTGGGAAATTCTATTGATTGGACATGATTTGGAAAGGCACACGCCTGTCTATATAAGGTCCCACAGTTGGCAGTGCATGGCAGAGGATCTGCAGAGAAGAATGGGAGAAACGCCCCAAATACAGATGTGCCAAGTTTGTAGCGTCATACCTGGAATTCCTGCCAAAGGTGCTTCAACAAAGTTGTGAGGAAAGTGTTTGAATACTTATGTAAATGTGATACTGCCATTTATCATTTTTAATAAAATAACAACCATATCTAAAACTAGTTTTTGCTTTGTAATTATGGGTTATTGTGTGTAGATTGATGAG
The DNA here is from genome assembly GCF_002021735.2 of Oncorhynchus kisutch. NCBI lineage: Eukaryota > Metazoa > Chordata > Actinopteri > Salmoniformes > Salmonidae > Oncorhynchus > Oncorhynchus kisutch. The sequence continues at coordinate 56,943,898 of NC_034180.2, forward strand.
GACAAAAACATGTTTATCCATTTTATAAACTGGGTCTGAAACTGGGTCTGAAAACTTTCCGAATGCACTGGATATACTGACTGCACATGATCACTGTATATTGTAGTCCGGACCTCTGGCAGTCTCTATGGGGGTGCCACAGGGTTCAATTCTTGGGCCGACTTTCTTCTCTGTATACATCAATGATGTCGCTCTTGCTGCTGGTGAGACTCTGATCCACCTCTACGCAGTCGACACCATCCTGTATACTTCTGGCCCGTCGTTGGACACTGTGTTAACTAACCTCCAGACGAGCTTCAATGCCATACAACTCTCCTTCCGTGGCCTCCAACTGCTCTTAAATACAAGTAAAACTAAATGCATGATCTTCAACCGATCGCTGCCTGCACCTGCCCGCCTGTCCAACATCACTACTCTGGACGGTTCTGATTTAGAATATGTGGACAACTACAAATACCTAGGTGTCTGGTTAGACTGTAAACTCTCCTTCCAGACTCACATTAAGCATCTCCTATCCAAAGTTAAATCTAGAATCAGCTTCCTATTTCGCAACAACTCATGCTCCCAAACATACCCTCGTAAAACTGACCATCCTACCGATCCTTGACTTCGGCGATGTCATTTACAAAATAGTCTCCAACACTCTACTCAGCCAATTTGATGTAGTCTATCACAGTGCCATCCATTTTGTCACCAAAGCCCCATATACTACCCACCACTGTATGCTCTCGTTGCCTGGCCCTCACTACAAATTCGTTGCCAAACCCACTAGCTCCAGGTCATCTATAAGTCTTCTCTGCACAAACATACTGCTGACTGACCCGTAGTCTCTGCTAGGTAAAGCTCCGCCATATCTCAGCTCACTGGTCACCATAGCAGCACCCACCCGTAGCACGCGCTCCAGCAGGTATATCTCACTGGTCACCCCCAAAGCCAACACTTCCTTTGGCCTCCTTTCCTTCCAGTTCCCTGCTGCCAATGACTGGAAAGAATTGCAAAAATCACTTAAGCTGGAGTCTTATATCTCCCTCTCTAACTTTAAGTATTAGCTATCAGAGCAGCTTATCGATCACTGCACCTGTACACAGCCAATCTGTAAATAGCCCACCCAACTACCTCATCCCCATATTGTTACTTATCCTCTTGCTCCTCTGCACCCCAGTATCTCTACTTGCACATCATCATCTGCACATCTATCACTCCAGTATTAATGCTAAATTGTAATTATTTCACCTCCATGGCCTATTTATTTCCTCACCTGTACATAGATTTTTCTATTGTGTTATTGATTGTACATTTGTTTATGTGCAACTCTATGTTGTTGTTTTTGTCGCACTGCTTTGCTTTATCTTGGCCAGGTTGCAGTTGTAAATGAGAACTTGGTTAAATAAAGGTGAAATAAAAATAAATGTTAATTAAAATGAGCTGAATCCCACAGCCTCATACAGCCAATTGTTTCAAAGGAAACCACTGAGAGGAACATGTATATATGCTAATTGAAAACAATAATTTATTAGTGTAAAGTAATACACGGAGAAAACAACATATTGTTCAGCAAATTAATTATGCAAGCACAGAAAATATATAATGCCATTTATACAATATTACTGTCTGTCTGTCTGTCTGTTACTTGCTCTGGCGTTTGCAGTCAGCTATAGTGTATGACCTCTGCCTCACCTGAAGAGTCTGCCTCACCTGAAGAGTCTGCCTCACCTGAAGAGTCTGCCTCACCTGAAGAGTCTGCCTCACCTGAAGAGTCTGCCTCACCTGAAGAGTCTGCCTCACCTGAAGAGTCTGCCTCACCTGAAGAGTCTGCCTCACCTGAAGAGTCTGCCTCACCTGAAGAGTCTGCCTCACCTGAAGAGTCTGCCTCACCTGAAGAGTCTACCTCACCTGAAGAGTCTACCTCACCTGAAGAGTCTACCTCTGCTTGTTTTCTCAAGCCTCGTTTGAGCCTGTCAACAGTCACAGGAAGCCAACTCCCCCCTCCCTTCTTCCATTACCCCAATTACCCCCCTTCACCTCCGCTGCCCTCCCCCCACACCCTCCTCCTCCCCTGCCACCTCCCAGAAACACGTCTGATTTATGTAACTGTCTAGCTGCCTCTACCTGGCCGGCTGCACGGTGGTTTCCGCTAGCAGGGATTCAGATTTGATGGCAGGAGACTCTGAAGGGGGGTTGATCCGATTGAAAGAGAAACAACATACATTGCTGTCTGGTCCCGTTTGGAATGGAACTATGCAGAACACTGGAGACAGGGGAAACATAACAAAAATAACAAGAAAAGTACATTTCCTGAAGAAAATGTGGTGTTATTGTTAGCTTGTTTCAAAGTATTTATGGTTGTGAATTACGTTTCAGCAGTGGTAGTGACTGGTTATAGTTATAGTAATGGTAGTGACTGGTTATAGTTAAAGTAATGGTAGTGACTGGTTATGGCAGTGGTAGTGACTGGTTTTAGTTATAGTAGTGGTAGTGACTGGTTATAGTAGTGGTAGTGACTGGTTATAGTAGTGGTAGTGACTGGTTATAGTTGTGGTAGTGGTAGTGACTGGTTATAGTTATAGTAGTGGTAGTGTCTGCAGTAGTAATGGTAGTGACTGGTTATAGATATAGTAGTGGTAGTGACTAGTTATAGATATAGTAGTGGTAGTGACTGGTTATAGTTATAGTACTGGTAGTGACTGGTTATAGTTATAGTAGTGGTAGTGACTGGTTATAGTTATAGTAATGGTAGTGACTGGTTTAGGTTATAGTAGTGGTAGTGACTGGTTATAGTTATAGTAGTGGTAGTGACTGGTTACAGTTATAGTAATGGTAGTGACTGGTTATAGATATAGTAGTGGTAGTGACTGGTTAAAGTTATAGTAATGGTAGTGACTGGTTATAGTTATAGTAGTGGTAGTGACTGGTTATGGTAGTGGTAGTGTCTGGTTATAGTTATAGTAGTGGTAGTGACTGGTTATAGTAGTGGTAGTGACTGGTTATAGTTATAGTAGTGGTAGTGACTGGTTATAGTTATAGTAGTGGTAGTGACTGGTTATAGTTATAGTAGTGGTAGTGACTGGTTATAGTCATAGTAATGGTAGTGACTGGTTATAGTAATGGTAGTGACTGGTTATAGTTATAGTAGTGGTAGTGACTCATTATGGTAGTGGTAGTGTCTGGTTATAGTTATAGTAGTGGTAGTGACTGGTTATAGTTATAGTAGTGGGAGTGACTGGTTATAGTTATGGTAGTGGTAATGACTGGTTATAGTTATAGTAGTGGTAATGACTGGTTATAGTAGTGGTAGTGACTGGTTATAGTAGTGGTAGTGACTGGTTATAGTAATGGTAGTGACTGGTTATGGCAGTGGTAGTGACTGGTTATAGTTAGAGTAGTGGTAGTGACTGGTTATGGCAGTGGTCTTGACTGGTTATAGTTAGAGTAGTGGTAGTGACTGATTATGGCAGTGGTCGTGACTGGTTATAGTTATAGTAATAGTAGTGACTGGTTAGAGTTATAGTTGTGGTAGTGACTGGTTATAGTTATAGTAGTGGTAGTGACTGGTTATAGTTAAAGTAATGGTAGTGACTGGTTATGGCAGTGGTAGTGACTAGTTTTAGTTAGAGTAATGGTAGTGACTGGTTATAGTAGTGGTAGTGACTGGTTATAGTTATAGTAGTGGTAGTGACTGGTTATAGTTGTAGTAGTGGTAGCGACTGGTTATAGTTATAGTAGTGGTCGTGACTGGTTATTGTTATAGTAGTGGTAGTGACTGGTTATGGCAGTGGTAGTGACTGGTTATAGTTATAGTAGTGGTAGTGACTGGTTATTGTTATAGTAGTGGTAGTGACTGGTTATGGCAGTGGTAGTGACTGGTTATAGTTAGAGTAGTGGTAGTGACTGGTTATAGTTAGAGTAGTGGCAGTGACTGGTTATAGTAGTGGTAGTGACTCGTTATAGTAGTGGTAGTGACTGGTTATAGTAGTGGTAGTGACTGGTTATAGGTATAGTAGTGGTAGTGACTGGTTATAGTACAGTAACCCTAACCCTAACCATTATCTGCCCTACAGTATGGATGTGGGCAGTATACAGTACCAGTCAACAATTTGGACACACCTACTCATTCCAGGGTTTTTCTTTGTTTTTTACTATATTCTACATTGTAGAATAATACTGAAGACATCAAAACTATTAAATAACACACATGGAATCATGCATGAACCAAAAAAGTTTAAAAAAATATCTAAATATATTTATATTTGAGATTCTTCAAAGTATCCCCTTTTTGCATTGATGACAGCATGCACACTCTTCGCACTCTTTTTAGGGCCTTCCTCTGTCACTGCCTGATATAGAGGTTATTGATGGCCGGGAACTCATCCCCAGTGGGCTGTACACACTACACTCTGTGGCACCTTTTTTAAATGTTTTAATTTCACCTTTATTTAACCAGGTAGGCTAGTTGAGAACACCTTTATTTAACCAGGTAGGCTAGTTGAGAACACCTTTATTTAACCAGGTAGGCTAGTTGAGAACACCTTTATTTAACCAGGTAGGCTAGTTGAGAACACCTTTATTTAACCAGGTAGGCTAGTTGAGAACACCTTTATTTAACCAGGTAGGCTAGTTGAGAACACCTTTATTTAACCAGGTAGGCTAGTTGAGAACAAGTTCTCATTTACAACTGCGACCTGGCCAAGATAAAGCATAGCAGTGTGAACAGACAACACAGAGTTACACATGGAGTAAATAATTAACAAGTCAATAACACAGTAGAAAAAAAAGGGGAGTCTATATACATTGTGTGCAAAAGGCATGATTTTGCAGATTAACACTGGAGTGATAAATGATCAGATGGTCATGTACAGGTAGAGATATTGGTGTGCAGAAAAGTAAATAAATAAAAACAGTATGGGGATGAGGTAGGTAAAAATGGGTGGGCTATTTACCGATAGACTATGTACAGCTGCAGCGATCGGTTAGCTGCTCAGATAGCAGATGTTTGAAGTTGGTGAGGGAGATAAAAGTCTCCAACTTCAGCGATTTTTGCAATTCGTTCCAGTCACAGGCAGCAGAGAACTGGAACGAAAGGCGGCCGAATAAGGTGTTGGCTTTAGGGATGATCAGTGAGATACACCTGCTGGAGCACGTGCTACGGATCGGTGTTGCCATCGTGACCAGTGAACTGAGATAAGGCGGGGCTTTACCTAGCAGAGACTTGTAGATAACCTGTAGCCAGTGGGTTTGGCGACGAGTATGAAGCGAGGGCCAAGCAACGAGAGCGTACAGGGCGCAATGGTGGGTAGTGTATGGGGCTTTGGTGACAAAACGGATGGCACTGTGATAGGATGCATCCAGTTTGTTAAGTAGAGTGTTGGAGGCTATTTTATAGATGCCATCTCCGAAGTTGAGGGTCGGTAGGATGGTCAGTTTTACGAGGATATGTTTGGCAGCATGAGTGAAGAATGCTTTGTTTGCGATATAGGAAGCCAATTCTAGATTTAATTTTGGATTGGAGATGCTTAATGTGAGTCTGGAAGGAGGGTTTACAGTCTAACAAGGGGCCTAGGTATTTGTAGTTGTCCACGTATTCTAAGTCAGAGCCGTCCAGGGTAGTGATGCTGGACGGGCGAACAGGTGCGGGCAGTGGTCGGTTGAATAGCATGCATTTAGTTTTACTTGCGTTTAAGAGCAGTTGGAGGCCATGGAAGGAGAGATGTATGGCATTGAAGCTCGTCTGGAGGTTAGTTAACGCAGTGTCCAAAGAGGGGCCAGAGGTATACAGAATGGTGTTGTCTGCGTAGAGGTGTATCAGAGAATCACCAGCAGCAAGAGAAACATCATTGATGTTTACAGAGAAGAGAGTTGGCCCGAGGATTGAACCCTGTGGCACCCCCATAGAGACTGCCAGAGGTCCAGACAACAGGCCCTCTGATTTAACACACTGAACTCTATCAGAGAACTATTTGGTAAACCAGGCGAAGCAGTCATTTGAGAAACCAAGGCTGTCAAGTCTGCCAATAAGAATGTGGTGATTGACAGAGTCGAAAGCCTTGGCAAGGTCGATGAATACGGCTGCACAGTAATGTCTCTTATCGATGGCGGTTATGATGTCATTTAGGACCTTGAGCATGGCTGAGGTTCACCCATGACTAACTCTGAAACCAGATTGCATAGCTGAGAAGTTACGGTGGGAATCGAAATGGTCGGTAATCTGTTTGTGAACCTTAGAAAGACAGGGTAGGATATATGTAGGTCTGTAGCAGTTTGGGTCTAGAGTGTCACCCCCTTTGAAGAGGGGGATGACCGCGGAAGCTTTCCAGTCTTTGGGAATCTCAGACGATACGAAAGAGAGGTTGAAGTTTTTAAGAATATGAATTTAGGATAGCCTGAACATGAGAAAGTTGGTTTGATGTCTCTAGCTCGAATGGTTTAAAACTGATGGCTGGTGAGTTATTTTAAACTATGTGAAAATATCGTTGATAAAATATTGAAATAATTTGAAGTTAGAGTAGCCTGAACATGTGAAAGTTGGTTTAGTGTCTCTAGCTTGAACGGCTGTTTGTGAGTAATTTTATGAAAATGAAAGAAAATGTATATAATTATAATTTATAAAAGTTTTAGAACATTTTAAGTTAAGATTGAATAGTTCAAGAGTTGCTGTTGGTGAGTTATTTTATGCTAATTTAAGTTTATTTAAATTCTTAATCATTTTGATAAATTTGCATTAAATTACTCACCAACATTAAACAGGAGGATGTTTTACCATTCAAGTCTATGGCCCTTTTTTCCATTGAATTGCATTGGAAGCTCATTTAAATATTGTCATAGTTAAAAAAGTATATATTTCATGAAAACTATTTAGTCAAGCAATCTACTTTTTCTAAATGTTGTTTCTTTACAGCCCTTATTTTAAAAGGGATAAAAATATGTGTATATATATATATATATATATATATATATCACATTTAAATATATATATATATATATGTATATATATATATATCACATTTAAATATGTATTCAGACACTTTACTTAGTATTTTGTTGAAGCATCTTTGGAAGAGATTACAGCCTTGAATCTTCTTGGGTATCAAGCTACATGCTTGGCACACCTGTATTTGGGGTGTTTGTCTCATTCTTCTCTGCAGATCCTCTAAAGCTTTGTCAGGTTGGATGGGGAGTGTCACTTCACAACTATTTTCAGGTCTCTCCAGAAATGTTCTATCATGTTCAAGTCCCGGCTCTGGCTGGGCCACTCAAGGACATTCAGAGACTTGTCCCGAAGCCACTCCTGTGTTTTCTTGGCTGTGTGTTTAGGATCGTTGTCCCATTAGAATGGTGAACTTTTGCCCCAGTCTGAGGTCCTGAGCGCTCTGGAGCAGTTTTTGATCAAGGATCTCCCTGTACTTTGCTCCATTCATCTTTACCTCGGTCCTGACTAGTCTCCCAGTCCCCATAGCTGAAAAACATCCCCATAGCATGATGCTGCCACCCCCATGCTTCACCGTAGGGATGGTGCCAGGTTTCCTCCAGACGTGACGCATGGCATTCAGGCCAAAGTGTTCAATCTTGATTTCATCAGACCAGAGAGTCTTGTTTCTCATGGTCTGAGAGTACTTAGGTACCCTTTAGTAAACTCCAAGCGGGCTGTCATGTGCCTTTTACTGAGGATTGTCTTCCGTTTGGCCATTCTACCATAAGGCCTGATTGGTGGAGTGCTGCAGAGATGGTTGTCCCTCTGGAAGGTTCTCCGATCTCCACAAAGGAACCCTAGAGCGCTGTCAGATCGACCATTGGCTTCTTGGTCACCTCCCTTCTCCCCGGATGGCTCAGTTTGGCTAGGCGGCCAGCTCTAGGAAGAGTCTTGGTGGTTCCAAACTTCTTCTATTTAAGAATGATGGAGGCCACTGTGTTCTTGGAGACCTTCAATGCTGCAGAAACGTTTTGGTACCCTTCCCCAGATCTGTGCCTCGGCACAAGCCTGTCTTGAAGCTCCAGAGACAATTCCTTCAACCTCATTGCTTGTTTTTTTTATCTGACATGCACTGTCAACTGTGGGACCTTACAGGTCACATACACAGGTGTGCGCCTTTCCAAATAATTTACAATCAATTAAATTTACCGTAGGTGGACTCCAATCAAGTTGTAGAAACATCTCAAGGATGATCAATGGAAACAGGATACACTTGAGCTCAATTTAGAATCTCATAGCAAAGGTTCTGAATATCTATGTACATTTTTATTTTGTTATATAAATTTGCCCAAATAATCTAAAAACTTGTTTTTGCTTTGTCATTATGGGATATTGTGTGTAGATTGAGGATTTTTATGAGGAATTTAATCAGTTTTAGAATAAGGCTGTAACAAAACAAAACGTGGAAAAAGTCCAGGGGATTGAATACTTTACGAATGCACTGTAAGTTGGGGCAGACTGGACATTTGGACGTTGGTTTAATATTATAACCCCCTAAAGTCGATTGCTATGGCCCCGCTGAAATCGAATTCAGCATAATAAAAATATCCCCATCACCATATCCCCAATTGGTTAGTTTAGTCTTGAGAGATCTGCAGTAAAATGTGACAGAGCTAATTTGTCAGACCATGAGAAATCCAGAAAATCGGTCTTCTCACAAAATCGTCTGTAGTGTCCGAACAAGCTATTACTATTAACTAGTAATGAAAGATGTGACTTTCACGAACATGACGGTGTTTTCCGTTTTGCTCTAGGACCTCCACAAGAGTCTTGGGACTCATCTGCCAACTTCTGTTTGTAGCGTCTGAACAGGGTTAAACTCTAAGAGAAGAGAACCCCTCTATACAGGTGAGACTCTCGCAAACACGTACATGTCAGTTGTTTTGCTTTAGGACGCCCACAGGCCTCACAAGACTCGTCTGAAGGTCCCCCGGTACCAGTTGAAAAAACAAATGGAAGTATGTATGGAGATTTTTAAGCACCAAAAACAACCTGTGTTTCCATGTAGTAAATCTGTTCTTCAATGCGTTTGTATGGGCTAACGGCATTTTGTTTTTCATCAAATATGGATATATATATATTTTTTTTAAATACTTCAAGCAGTCTTAAAATTCCAAATCAAATATCAAAATGATCCCTGGTATGACCTTGTTAAAACATATGGTACTTTTTCTTTTGTTTTGAATTTTCATTCATCTGTGAGTGACGCACCACAGCAGACTGCAGTAAAGATCTGATTGAAGTGTCTCGTCTGTCAGTGCGGTGGATCGGCTTTGTCTGAGCTCCTCTCTGGCTTCTTTGATTTCAGCCTCATGTTGTTTTTTAATCACTGGGTTCCACATTGCATCACTTCCCCTCCCAGAAAGACAGACATACACATGTCACTCAGGTGTCATTACTCCTGCAGCTTGGACTGGAAACTCTCACAATACGGGGAAGGAATAGGTGCAACTCTCCCTCACAATTATTTACTTTATTTAACTGTATATTATAACCATGATTTGTGCCATTTTTCTTTACTAATGCACATAGTTGTTTTTGCACCACATTTCATGTTGGTTGAGCCCCTCTTCTAGGGAACTCTCACAGCACCATATCCTTCAGCACAGGAAATTGACTGATTTCAATCAAGCTAACATACTAAACAAAAAAACACAAGGAAATCAGTCAGTTAATCTATGGATTTCACATGACTGGGAATACAGATATTAAATAAAGGATTCATCCGTGAAGAGCACACTTCTCCAGCGTGCCAGTGGCCATCAAAGATGAGCATTTGCACGCTGAAGTCGAGTTACGTCTGCTATCTGAGCAGCTAACCGATCGCTGCAGCTGTACATAGTCTATCGGTAAATAGCCCACCCATTTTTACCTACCTCATCCCCATACTGTTTTTATTTATTTACTTTTCTGCTCTTTTGCACACCAATATCTCTACCTGTACATGACCATCTGATCATTTATCACGCCAGTGTTAATCTGCAAAATTTTTAGTATTCGCCTACCTCCTCATGCCTTTTGCACACAATCTATATAGACTCCCCCTTTTTTTCTACTGTGTTATTGACTTGTTAATTGTTTACTCCATGTGTAACTCTGTGTTGTCTATTCACACTGCTATGCTTTATCTTGGCCAGGTCGCAAATGAGAACTTGTTCTCAACTGGCCTACCTGGTTAAATAAAGGTGTTCTCAACTAGCCTACCTGGTTAAATAAAGGTGTTCTCAACTAGCCTACCTGGTTAAATAAAGGTGTTCTCAACTAGCCTACCTGGTTAAATAAAGGTGTTCTCAACTAGCCTACCTGGTTAAATAAAGGTGTTCTCAACTAGCCTACCTGGTTAAATAAAGGTGTTCTCAACTAGCCTACCTGGTTAAATAAAGGTGTTCTCAACTAGCCTACCTGGTTAAATAAAGGTGTTCTCAACTAGCCTACCTGGTTAAATAAAGGTGTTCTCAACTAGCCTACCTGGTTAAATAAAGGTGTTCTCAACTAGCCTACCTGGTTAAATAAAGGTGTTCTCAACTAGCCTACCTGGTTAAATAAAGGTGTTCTCAACTGGCCTACCTGGTTAAATAAAGGTGTTCTCAACTAGCCTACCTGGTTAAATAAAGGTGTTCTCAACTAGCCTACCTGGTTAAATAAAGGTGTTCTCAACTGGCCTACCTGGTTAAATAAAGGTGTTCTCAACTAGCCTACCTGGTTAAATAAAGGTGTTCTCAACTAGCCTATCTGGTTAAATAAAGGTGTTCTCAACTGGCCTACCTGGTTAAATAAAGGTGTTCTCAACTAGCCTACCTGGTTAAATAAAGGTGTTCTCAACTAGCCTACCTGGTTAAATAAAGGTGTTCTCAACTAGTCTACCTGGTTAAATAAAGGTGTTCTCAACTAGCCTACCTGGTTAAATAAAGGTGTTCTCAACTAGCCTACCTGGTTAAATAAAGGTGTTCTCAACTAGCCTACCTGGTTAAATAAAGGTGTTCTCAACTGGCCTACCTGGTTAAATAAAGGTGTTCTCAACTAGCCTACCTGGTTAAATAAAGGTGTTCTCAACTAGTCTACCTGGTTAAATAAAGGTGTTCTCACTAGCCTACCTGGTTAAATAAAGGTGTTCTCAACTAGCCTACCTGGTTAAATAAAGGTGTTCTCAACTAGCCTACCTGGTTAAATAAAGGTGTTCTCAACTAGCCTACCTGGTTAAATAAAGGTGTTCTCAACTAGCCTACCTGGTTAAATAAAGGTGTTCTCAACTAGCCTACCTGGTTAAATAAAGGTGTTCTCAACTAGCCTACCTGGTTAAATAAAGGTGTTCTCAACTAGCCTACCTGGTTAAATAAAGGTGTTCTCAACTAGCCTACCTGGTTAAATAAAGGTGTTCTCAACTAGCCTACCTGGTTAAATAAAGGTGTTCTCAACTAGCCTACCTGGTTAAATAAAGGTGTTCTCAACTAGCCTACCTGGTTAAATAAAGGTGTTCTCAACTAGCCTACCTGGTTAAATAAAGGTGTTCTCAACTAGCCTACCTGGTTAAATAAAGGTGTTCTCAACTAGCCTACCTGGTTAAATAAAGGTGTTCTCAACTAGCCTACCTGGTTAAATAAAGGTGTTCTCAACTAGCCTACCTGGTTAAATAAAGGTGTTCTCAACTAGCCTACCTGGTTAAATACAGGTGTTCTCAACTAGCCTACCTGGTTAAATAAAGGTGTTCTCAACTAGCCTACCTGGTTAAATACAGGTGTTCTCAACTAGCCTACCTGGTTAAATAAAGGTGTTCTCAACTAGCCTACCTGGTTAAATAAAGGTGTTCTCAACTAGCCTACCTGGTTAAATAAAGGTGTTCTCAACCTGCCTACCTGGTTAAATAAAGGTGTTCTCAACTAGCCTACCTGGTTAAATAAAGGTGTTCTCAACTAGCCTACCTGGTTAAATAAAGGTGTTCTCAACTAGCCTACCTGGTTAAATAAAGGTGTTCTCAACTAGCCTACCTGGTTAAATAAAGGTGTTCTCAACTAGCCTACCTGGTTAAATAAAGGTGTTCTCAACTAGCCTACCTGGTTAAATAAAGGTGTTCTCAACTAGCCTACCTGGTTAAATAAAGGTGTTCTCAACTAGCCTACCTGGTTAAATAAAGGTGTTCTCAACTAGCCTACCTGGTTAAATAAAGGTGTTCTCAACTAGCCTACCTGGTTAAATAAAGGTGTTCTCAACTAGCCTACCTGGTTAAATAAAGGTGTTCTCAACTAGCCTACCTGGTTAAATAAAGGTGTTCTCAACTAGCCTACCTGGTTAAATAAAGGTGTTCTCAACTAGCCTACCTGGTTAAATAAAGGTGTTCTCAACTAGCCCACCTGGTTAAATAAAGGTGTTCTCAACTAGCCTACCTGGTTAAATAAAGGTGTTCTCAACTAGCCTACCTGGTTAAATAAAGGTGTTCTCAACTAGCCTACCTGGTTAAATAAAGGTGTTCTCAACTAGCCTACCTGGTTAAATAAAGGTGAAATAAATCAAATAAAAATACATCGCTGAAAATGCAGTCAGGCCAAAACCCCGGTGAGGCCAACAAGCACACAGATGAGCTTCCCTGAGATACTTTCTGAAAGTTTGTGCAGAAATTCTTTGTTTGTGCAAACTCAGTTTCATCAGTTGTCCTGGTGGCTGGTCTCAGCCGATCCCGCAAATGAAGAAGCTGGATGTGGAGGTCCTGGGCTGGCGTGGTTACACGTGGTCTGCGGTTGTGAGGCTGGTGGACGTTAATGACTTGTTTATGTGCTGCTGTAAGGTTTGTTGTTAATGTTACATTTCTAACTTTACCGTTTATACTTTTTAATTACCGTTTAATATTTGTATTTTTTCCCTCGATTCCTTTCCTTTGACTTTTTCACCCTGCATAAATCAGCTAGAAAGATGTGTCGGCATCAAGTAATTGTTTCTGGCCCCCTCCCAGTTAGGGGGAGTGATGAGCTCTACAGCAGAGTTTCTGGCCCCCTCCCAGTTAGGGGGATTGATGAGCTCTACAGCAGAGTCTCTGGCCCCCTCCCAGTTAGGGGAGTGATGAGCTCTACAGCAGAGTCTCTGGCCCCCTCCCAGTTAGGGGGAGTGATGAGCTCTACAGCAGAGTCTCTGGCCCCCTCCCAGTTAGGGGAGTGATGAGCTCTACAGCAGAATCTCTGGCCCCCTCCCATTTAGGGAGAGTGATGAGGTCTACAGCAGTCTCACAAGTCAATCGCCGGTTGAAAACTGTTTTCTCCCCCTCCCAAAACAGGACCAAGTCTGGCCTGCTGAGGAGTGACAGACTCCATCCTAGCTGGAGGGGTGCTCTCATCTTATCAATGAACATAGACAGGGCTCTAACTCCCCTAGCTCCAAAATGAGATAGGGTGCAGGCCAGGCAGCAGGCTGTTAGCCAGCCTGCCAGCTTAGTGGAGTCTGCCACTAACACAGTCAGTGTAGTCAGCTCAGCTATCCCCATTGAGACCGTGTCTGTGCATCTAAGTTGGGAAAAACTAAACATGGCGGTGTTCGCCTTAGCAATCTCACTGGAATAAATACATCCATTCCTGTCATTATTGAAAGAGATTGAGATATCTCACATCTCAAAATAGGGCAATTTAATGTTAGATCTCTCACTTTCAAGGCAGTTATAGTCAAAGAACTACTCACTGATCACGCAATACCCTAGATGCAGATGCACCCCGAAAAACAAAAAACATTTGTCATTAGAAACTAGCTTCCTGGTATTCAGAAAATACCCGAGCTCTGAAGCAAGCTTCCAGGTAATTGGAACGGAAATGGCGCCACAGCAAACTGGAACTCTTCCAACTAGCTTGTAAAGACAGTACCGTGCTGTATCGAAGAGCCCTCACTGATCCTCGATCATTCTATTTTTATAACTTAATTATACATTTTTATAACTTAATTGAGGAGAACAAGAACAATCCCAAATGTATTATTGATACTGTCACAAAGCTACCTAAAAAGCAGCATTCTCCAAGAGAGGATGGCTTTCACTTCAGCAGTGATACATACATGAACCTCTTTGACGAAAAGATCATGATCATTATAAAGCTGAATACGGACTCCTCTTTAAATCTGTATATTTCTCCAAATCTCAGTTGTCCTGAGTCTACACGGCACTGCCAGAACCTAGAATCAAGAGAGACCCTCAAGTTATTTAATCCTATATCTCTTGACACATTCATGAAATAGTAATGACCTCTAAAACCTTCAAGCGACATACAGGACCTTATTCCAACTAAACTACTGAAAAAGCTGCTTCCTGTGCTTGGCCCTCCTATGTTGACCATAATACATGGCTCCCTATCAACCGGATGTGTACCAAACTCACTAAACATGGCAGCAATAAAGCCTCTCTTGAAAAAGCCAAACCTTGACCCAGAAAACATCAAAAAAGCTATCGGCCTATTTCGAACCTCCCATTCCTCTCCAAAAATGTTTGCACAGAAACTCGCTGGCTTCCTGAAGACAAACAATGTATATGAAATGCTTCAGTCTGGTTTTAGACCCCATCATAGCACTGAGACTGCACTCGTGAAGGTGGTCATTTACCTTTTAATGGCATCAGACCAAGGCTCTGCATCTGTCCTCGTGCTCCTAGACCTTCATGCTGCTTTTGACACCATCGATCACCACATCCTTTTGGAGAGATTGGAAACCCAAATTGGTCTACACGGACAAGTTCTGGCCTGGTTTAGATCTTATCTGTTGGAAAAATATCACTTTGACTCTGTGGATGGTTTGTCCCCTGACAAATCAGTTTCGGTGTTCCTCAAGGTTCCGTTTTAGGACCACTATTGTTTTCACTGTACATTTTACCACTTGTTGATGTCATTCGGAAACATAATGTTAACTTTCACTGCTATGCGGACGACACACAGCTGTACATTTCAATGAAACATGGTGAAGCCCTGAAATTGCCCTCCCTGGATGCCTGTGTTTCAGACATAAGGAAGTGGAGGCAGCAAAGTTTTTACTTTTAAACTTTTTAACTTTTTTACTACAAAACAGAGATGATAGTTCTTGGTCCCAAGAAACAAAGATATCTTCAAATCAAATCAAATGATATTATATTAGTCACATGCGCCGAATACAACAGGTACAGTGAAAGGCTTACTTACGAGCCCCTAAACAGCAATACAGTTTGAAAATATACAGATAAGAATAAGAATCAAAAGTAACAAGTAATTAATTAATTAAAGAGCAGCTGTAAAATAACAATAGCGAGACTATATACAGGGAGCTACCGGTACAGAGTCAATGTGCCGGGGCACCGGTTAGTTGAGGTAATATGTACAGTACATGTAGGTAGAGTTATTATGCATAGATGATAACAACAGAGAGTAGCAGCAGTGTAAATGAGAGGTGGAGGGGTGGGCAATGTAAATAGTTTAGCTAGCCATTTGATTAGGTGTTCAAGAGTCTTATGGGTTGGGGGTAGAAGCTGTTTAGAAGCCTCTTGGACCTAGACTTGGTGCTCCGGTAACACTTGCCGTGAGGTAGCGGAGAGAACAGTCTATGACTAGGGTGGCAGGAGTCTTTGACCATTTTTAGGGCCTTCCTATGACACTTGCTGGTATAGAGGTCCTGGATGGCAGGAAGCTTGGCCCCAGTGAGGTACTGGGCCGTTCACACTGCCATCTGTAGTGCCTTGCGGTTGGAGGCCGAGCAGTTGCCATTCCAGGCAGTGATGCAACCAGTCAGGATTTTCATTTTTTTTATTTGATTTAACCTTTATATAACTAGGCAAGTCAGTTAAGAACAAATTCTTATTTACAATGACGGCCTAGGAAGAGTGTGTTAAATGCCTTGTTCAGGGCTCTCGATGGTGCAGCTGTAGAAGATTTTAAGAATCTGAGGACCAATGCCAAGTCTCCTGAGGAGGAACAGGTTTAGTCATGCCTCTTCATGACTGTCTTGGTGTGCTTGGACCATGTTAGTTTGTTGGTGATGTGGACACCAAGGAACTTGTAGCTCTCAACCTGCTCCACTGCAGCCCCATCGATGAGAATGAGGTTGTGCTCGGTCCTCTTTTTCCTGTAGTCCACAATCATCTCCTTTGTCTTGATCACATTGAGAGAGAGGTTGTTGTCCTGGCACCACACAGCCAGGTCTCTGACGTCCTCCCTATAGGCTGTCTCGTTGTTGTCGGTGACACTGTTGTGTCATTGGCAAACTTAATGATGGTGTTGGAGTCGTGCCTGGCTATGAGTGAACAGGGAGTACAGGAGGTGACTGAGCATGCACCCCTGAGGGGCCCCTGTGTTGAGGATCAGCATGGCGGATGTGTTGTTACCTACCCTTACCACCTGGAGGCGGCCCGTCAGGAAGTCCAGGATCTAGTTGCAGAAGGAGGTGTTTAGCCCCAGGGTCCTTAGCATATTGACGAGCTTTGAGGGCACTATGGTGTTGAACACTGAGTTGTAGTCAATGAATAGCATTCTCACATAGGTGTTCCTTTTGTCCATGTGGGAAAGATCAGTGTGGAGTGCAATAGAGATTGCATCATCTGTGGATCTGTTTGGGCGATATGCAAATTGGAGTGGGTCTAGGGTTTATGGGATAATGGTGTTGATGTGAGCCATGACCAGCCTTTCAAGCACTTCATAGCTACAGACGTGAGTGCTACGGGTCAGTAGTCATTTAGGCAGGTTACCTTAGTGTTCTTGGGCACAGGGACTATGGTGGTCTGCTTCAAACATGTTGGTGTTACAGAATCGGACAGGGAGAGGTTGAAAATATCAGTGAAGACACTTGCCAGTTGGTCAGCACATGCTCGCAGTAAACATCCCTGGATTACTGTCTGGCCCTGCGGCCTTGTGAATGTTGACCTGTTTTAAAGGTCTTACTAACATCGGCTGCGGAGAGTGTGATCACAAAGTTTTCCGGAACAGCTGAGGCTCTCATGCATGTTTCAGTGTGATTTAGAAGTAGAAGATAGAAGTAGTTTAGCCAAACTAGTCTCTGTTTGTGGAGTAAAGGTGCTCCAGAGTTTTTTTCCTCTAATTTCTAATAGAAATTTTGAAAGACGGATTTATTAAGCCTCCCTGCATTAAAGTCCCCGTCTACTAGGAGCGCCGCCTCTGGGTGAGCGTTTTCTTGTTTGCTTATGGCAGAATACAGCTCATTCAATGCTGTCTTAGTGCCAACCTCTGGCTGTGTTGGTATGTAAACAGCTATGAAAAATACAGATGAAAACTCTCTAGGTAGATTGTGTGGTCTACAGCTTATCATGAAATACTCTACCTCAGGAGAGCAATAGTTTGAGACTTCCTTAGATATCCTGACATATCGTGCACCAGCTGTTATTTACAAAAGGTTTTACTGCTAACCTACAAAGCATTAAATGGGCTTGCTCCTACCTATCTTTCTGATTAGGTCCTGCCTTACAGACCTACACGTACGCTATAGTCACAAGACGCAGGCCTCCTATTTGTCCCTAGAATTTCTAAGCAAACAGCTGGAGGCAGGGCTTTCTCCTATAGAGCTCCATTTTTATGGAATGGTCTGCCTACCCATGTGAGAGACGCAGACTCGGTCTCAACCTTTAAGTCTTTACTGAAGACCCATCTCTTCAATGGGTCATATGATTGAGTGTAGTCTGGCCCAGGAGTGTGAAGGTGAACGGAAAGGCTCTGGAGCAACGAACCGCCCTTGCTGTCTCTGCCTGGCCATTTCCCCTCTCTCCCATTGGGATTCTCTGCCTCTAACCCTATTACAGGGGCTGAGGCACTGACTTACTGGTGCTATTTCATGCCGTCCCTAGGAGGGGTGCGTCACTTGAGTGGGTTGAGTAACTGATCTTCCTGTCTGGGTTCGCGCCCCCCCTTGGGTTGTGCCGTGGCGGAGATCTTTGTGGGCTATACTCAGCCTTGTCTCAGGATGGTAAGTTGGTGGTTGAAGATATCCTTCTAGTGGTGTAGGGGCTGTGCTTTGGCAAAGTGGGTGGGGTTATATCCTTCCTGTTTGGCCCTGTCCGGGGGTATCATCGGATGGGGCCACATTGTCTCCTGATCCCTCCTGTCTCAGCCTCTAGTATTTATGCTGCAGTAGTTTATGTCTCGGGGGGCTAGGGTCAGTTTGTTATATCTGGAGAACTTCTCCTGTATTATCCGTTGTCATGTGTGAATTTAAGTATGATCTCTCTAATTCTCTCTTTCTCTTTCTTTCTCTCTCTCGGAGGACCTGAGCCCTAGGACCATGCCTCAGGACTACCTGGCATGATGACTCCTTGCTGTCCCCAGTCCACCTGGCCGTGCTGCTGCTCCAGTGTCAACTGTTCTGCCTGTGGCTATGGAACCCTGACCTGTTCACTGGATGTGCAACCTGTCCCAGACCTGCTGTTTTCAACTCTCTAGAGTCAGCAGGAGCGGTAGAGATACTCTTAATGATCAGCTATGAAAAGCCAACTGACATTTACTCCTGAGGTGCTGACTTGCTGCACCCTCAACAACTAGTGTGATTACTATTATTTGACCATGCTGGTCATTTAAGAACATTTGAACATCTTGGCCATGTTCTGTTATAATCTCCACCCGGCACAGCCAGAAGAGGACTGGCCACCCCTCATAGCCTGGTTCCTCTCTAGGTTTCTTCCTAGGTTTTGGCCTTTCTAGGGAGTTTTTCCTAGCCACCGTGCTTCTCCACCTGCATTGCTTGCTGTTTGGGGTTTTAGGCTGGGTTTCTGTACAGCACTTTGAGATATCAGCTGCTATATAAATACATTTGATTTGATTTGATTTGCTCAGTCCCCTCCTGTACTCCCTGTTCACCCATGACTGCATGGCCAGGCACGACTCCAACACCATCATTAAGTTTGCAGGCGACACAACAGTGGTAGGCCTGATCACCGACAACGACGAGACAGACTATGGGGAGGAAGTCAGAGACCTGGCTGGGTGGTGCCATCCCTCAATGTAACCAAGACTGAGGAGATGATTGTGGACTACTACTCTCTGTTTATCATATATGCATAGTAACTTTAACTATACATTCATGTACATACTACCTCAATTGGGCCGACCAACCAGTGCTCCCACACATTGGCTAACCGGGCTATCTGCATTGTGTCCCACCCACCAATGCTCATTATAAAAATTCAGAAAACAAAACATGTTTTACATAGGTTTAAAGATTAACTTCTTGTTAAACCAACCACAGTGTCATATTTATAAAATGCTTTTCGGCGAAAGCATACCTAGCCCAGAACATACCTAGCCCAGAACATAGCCCAGTTGACAAATTATTACAAACAGTAACCAGCCAAGCAGAAGCGTTACAAAACTCAGAAATAGAGATAAAATTAATCCCTTACCTTTGATGATCTTCATATGGTGGCAATCAGAAGACATTAATTTACTCAATAAATGTTCCTTTTGTTCGATGAAGTCTCTTTATATCCAAAAACCTCCATTTTGTTAGCGCGTTTTCTTCAGTAATTCACAGGCTCAAACTCGGTCAAAACAATCAGACAAAAAAATCCAAATTGTATTCGTAAAGTTCATAGAAACATGTCAAACGATGTTTAAATTCAATTCTCAGGTTGTTTTTTAGCCTAAATTATCTATAATATTTCAACCGGACAATAAAGTTGTCAATATAAAAGGTAAACAAGAATTGCACATGCGCCTGAAAAAGCTCTGCGACACGTTAGGGTCCACTCGTTCAGACTGGTCTTACTTCCTCATTTATAAGAATACAAGCCTGAAACGATTTCTAAAGATGTTGAAATCTAGTGGAAGGCATAGGAACTGCAAATTGAGTCCTAAGTCAATGGATACTGTAATGGCATTGAATTTCTACAAAACCAACAAAAAAAACGACTTCCTGGATGGATTTTTCTCAGGTTTTCGCCTGCTAAATCAGTTCTGTTATTCTCAGACACTACTTTTAACAGTTTTTGAAACTTTAGAGTTTTTCTATCCAAATCTACCAGTTATATGCATATCATATCTTCTGGGCCCGAGTAGCAGGCCGTTTAATTTGGGCATGCTTTTCATCCAAAATTCCGAATGCTGCCCCCTACCCTAGAGAGGTTAACCATATCTACATGTTCATACTTCCTCAATCAGCCTGACTTACCGGTGTCTGTGTGTAGCCTCGCTACTTTTATAGCCTCGCTACTGTATATAGCCTGTCTTTAAACTGTTGTTTTATTTCTTTACCTACCTATTGTTCACCTAATACCTTTTTTTCACTATTGGTTAGAGCCTGTAAGTAAGCGTTTCACTGTAAGGTATACTACACCTGTTGTATTCAGCTCACGTGACAAATAAACTTTTATATGATGAAACTTTATTATGAAGCCAAGATCAATGATATAAAGAATGATGGAAAAAACTTTAGGGTTTAAATGAAATTCTGGGCAGAAAGACAAACTCAACTCAATCTTTCATCCAATCAGATGGCTTATTCGTCACAAAACCATTTGATGTTGCCAATTATTTTAATGATTATTTCATTGGCAAAGTGGCCAAACTCAGGCAGGAAATGCCCACGTCAAACAGTGAGCAATTACATTTATGCATGAAAAACTAATAATGGAAGAAAAGCACTGCAAATTTGAATTTTGTGAAGTTAGTGTGGGAGAGGTGGAAAGATTATTGTTAACGATCATTTATGACAAACCTGGTATTGACAATTTAGATGGAAAGCTACTGAGGATGGTGGCTGACTCTAAAGCCACTCCTATCTGCCATTTTTAATCTGAGCCTAGAGGAAAGTCTTTGTCCTCAGGCCTTGAAGGAAGCCAAAGTAATTCCGCTACCCAAGAGTGGTAATGCGGCCTTTACTGGTTCTAACAGCAGACCTATAAGCTTGCTGCCAGCTCCTAACAAACTGTTGGAAAATATTGTGTTTGACCAAATACAATGCTATTTCTCTGAAAGCTTGCTGCCAGCTCTTAGCAAACTGTTGGAAGAAAAAGCCATTTCTTTGTAAGTAATTAACAACAGACTTTCAGCGTGCTTATAGAGAGGGGCACTCAACATGTACTGCACTGACACAAATGACTGATTATTGGTTAAAATAAATTGATAATAATACAATTGTGGGAGCTGTACTGTTAGATTCCAGTGCAGCTTTTGATATTATTGACCATATCCTGTTGTTTAAAAAACTTAAGTGTCATGGGTTTTCAACCTCTGCCATATAATGGATTCAAAGCTATCTATCTAATAGAACTCAAAGGATTTTCTTTAATGGAAGCGTCTCTAATGTCAAACATGTAAAGTGTGGTGTACCGCAGGGCAGCTCTCTAGGCCCTCCACTCTTTTCTATTTTTACCAATGACCTGACACTGGCATTAAACAAAGCATGTGTGTCCATGTATGCTGATGATTCAATCATATACGCATCAGCAACCACAGCTAATGAAGTCAATGAAACCGTAAAAAAAAACGTATTTCTCATTTGCCTAAACAACAGCCAGTGCCGAGCCTTTCGCCAAATGCAATTCTTGAGGTGGAGTAATTCAGCAAGATCACGGTTGAACCAAGGGCTGAACATGTTTTTAATTCTCATTTTCTTTATGGGGGCGTGTTTGTTAAAAATTCTTAGGGATAGGGGGCAGTATTTGGAAGTTTGGATGAAAAGCGTGCCCAAAGTAAACTGCCTGTTACTCAGGCCCAGAAGCTAGGATATGTATATGCATGGTAGATTTGGATATAAAACACTCTAAAGTTACCAAGTCTGTTGAAATAATGTCTGTGAGTATAACAGAACTGATATAGCATGCAAAAACCCGAGGAGAATCCACCTGGAAACATTTTTTTTGGAGGTGACACCATTTAAAATGCCTGTCTATAGGGAAAAAAATGCAGTTCCTAGGACTTCCAGCACATGCCAACAGTCTTTAGAAAGATTTTCAGTCTTGTTTGTTGAAAAATAAGAAAGAATTTGTAGTGGCTCCGATTTTGGCTGTAGTGTTGAAAAATGTTTGTAATGCTTTTGTACGCAGGGCGCTGTTCTCCGATAATCACAAGATGTGCTTTTGCCGCAAAGCCTTTTTGACATCTGACAACGCGGTTGGATTAACAAGAAGTTAAGCTTTTAAACTATGTAAGACACTTGTGTTTTCATTCATGTTTAATATTACGAATTTTGAGTGCAGGTCATGAAGGAAGACTTGATCATATTCCAGAGTGCAGGTCATGAAGGAAGGCTTGACCATATTCCAGAGTGCAGGTCATGAAGGAAGACTTGATCATATTCCAGAGTGCAGGTCATGAAGGAAGGCTTGACCATATTCCAGAGTGCAGGTCATGAAGGAAGGCTTGACCATATTCCAGAGTGCAGGTCATGAAGGAAGGCTTGAACCATATTCCAGAGTGCAGGTCATGAAGGAAGACTTGATCATATTCCAGAGTGCAGGTCATGAAGGAAGGCTTGACCATATTCCAGAGTGCAGGTCATGAAGGAAGGCTTGACCATATTCCAGAGTGCAGGTCATGAAGGAAGGCTTGAACCATATTCCAGAGTGCAGGTCATGAAGGAAGGCTTGCTCATTAAAGTTTTTTAGCAAGCGTCTATGACAAATCAGGACAGGACGTTTCAGTGAGCAGCCATTACGAACACAGGCTGTAAAACATTGATAACTAAGGTCATTACAGAAAACACCAGACTGATACCCATCAGGATTATTTGTGAGGATTACATCAAGGAGAGTAGCCTTGTTGTTTTTAGGTTTTCAGGTTGTTTTTAAAATATATAATCGATAATATATCAACCGCAAATGTCTTTATCAGTAGGACAGGGAAAGGCAATGGCAGCCCAAACTCTGTTGCACGAGCAAAACTCATGCGACCACCTGACGCGATGTTATCTTCCTGGCTCATTTTTCAAAATAAAAGCCTGGAACTATGTATGAGGACTGTTGACACCACGAGGAAGCGATAGGAAAAGGAATCTGGTTGATATCCCTTTAAATGGAGTTTTCAAAATAGAAGCCACTTCCTGGTTTGATTTTCCTCAGGGTTTCGCCTGCAATATCAGTTCTGTTATACTCACAGACAATATTTGACCATTTTGGAAACTTTAGAGTGTTTTCTATCCAATACTAATAATAATATGCATATATTAGCAACTGAGACTGAGGAGGTGGCCGTTTACAATGGGCACCTTTTCATCCAAGCTACTCAATACTGCCCCTGCAGCCATAAGAAGTTAACAAAGAGTTGCAGTCGGTTTTGGAATGGGTAGCCAGTAATAAACTGGTCCTGAACATCTCTAAAACTGAGAGCATTGTATTTGGTACAAATCATTCCTTAAGTGCTAGACCTCAGCTGAATCTGGTAATGAATGTTGTGGCGGTTGAACATGTTGAGGATATTGGAATCTACCTATTAGAATCTACCTATTAGAATCTAACTATTAAATCTACCTTTTATAATCTAGCTATAAGAAACAATCTATTAGAATTAGTCTGTTAGAATATACCTACTTGAATTTAACTAGTAGAATTGACCTATTAGAATCTAATAATTAGAATCTACTTTTAGGAAATCTTCCTATAAGTAGGTACCTATTATAATCTAGCTATTTGAATTTACTTATTATAATTTAGCTATTAGAATCTAGATATTACAGTATTCCTATAAGAATATTCATATTATAACTCCCTAAATCTAGCTATTTGTCACACCCTGGCCTTAGTTATCTTTGTTTTCTTTATTATCTTGGTTAGGTCAGGGTGTGACATAGGGGATTTATGCTTTCTCTGGTCTAGGGTTTTTTGTATGTTTATGGGGCTGTTTCCTTTCTAGGTAGTTTGTAGGTCTATGGTTGCCTAGATTGGTTCTCAATTAGAGGCAGCTGTCTATCGTTGTCTCTGATTGGGAACCATATTTAGGCAGCCATATTCTGTGGGTATTTCGTGGGTGATTGTCTTCTGTCTTAGTGTCATTGCACCAGATAGGACTGTTTCGGTTTTCACATTTGTTGTTTTTGTATTTTGTGTTGTTCTCGTGTATGGTCTTTATTAAACACGGTGAACTCTAACTACGCTGCATTTTGGTCCTCCTCTCCTTCAACGGAAGAAAACCATTACACTATTAGAATCTACTTATTAGAATCTACATATTAGAATCTACCTATTAGAGTCTAGCTATTAGAATTGTCTTATTATTGTCTAGATACTGGAACGAATTGCTAAAATCACTGATGCTGGAGACTCATATCTCCCTCACTAACATTAAGCACCAGCTGTCAGAGCAGCTCACAGATCACTGCACCTGTGCATTGCTCATCTGTAAATAGCCAATCCAACTACCTCATCCCCATACTGTTATTTAAAAAATACATATATATCTGCTTTGCACCCCAGTATCTCTACTTGCACATTTATCTTCTGCACATCTTTCACTCCAGTGTTTAATTGCTAAATTGTAATTTATAGCCTATTTATTGCCTTACCTCCCTTATATTACCTCATTTGCACACACTGTATATATACTTTTTCTACTGTGTTATTGACTGTATGTTTGTTTATTCCATGTGTAACTCTGTGTTGTTGATTGTGTCGCACTGGTTTACTTTATCTTGGCCAGGTCGCAGTTCACAACTAGCCTACCAGGTTAAATAAAGGTGAAATAAAATTAAAATAAATTAATAAAATGTTAGAATCCACCTATTAGTGTCTAGATATTAGCATTTAGCTTTTAGAATCTAACTATCACAACTTTTATATTATAATATACTTAATAGAATCCACCTACTAGAATCTACCTATTAGAATTGTCCTTTTAGAAGGTATCTTTTAGAATCTACAAGGTAGAATCAACCTATTTGAATCTACTTATTAGAATCTAGCTATTAGAATCTAGCTATTACAATATTCCTATTAGAATATTCATATTAGAATATCCCTATTAGAATCTAGCTATTAGAATCTACCTATTAGAAACTAGCTATTAGAATCTACCTATTAGAATCTAACAGTTATAATATAACTATTAGAATCTAACTTTTAGAGTCTACCTATTACAATCTACATATTGGAAACAATCTATGAGAATGTTCCTATTAGAATTGACATTTTAAAATCTACCTATTAGAATCTACCTATTATAATCTAACTTTTCAAATCTAACTATTAGAATCTACCTATTAGAATCTACCTATTAGAGTCTAGCTATTAGAATCTCCATATCAGAATGTACCAATTAGAATATAGCTATAAGAAAATATCTATTAGAATGTAGCTACATTAATATGCCTATTAAAATCTAATAATAAGAATTTTCTTATTAGTATCTACCTTTTAGAATCAAGTTATTAGAAAATTTGAATCTACCTTTTAGAATCTTCCTATAAAAATGTACCTACTAGAATCTGGCTATTATAATATACCTATTAGCATCTATCTATTAGAATCTACCAAGTAGAATCAGGCTATTTGAATCTACTTATTACAATCTAGCTATGACAGTCTAGGTATTCCAAACTTGCATTCAAAAACTAACAATTGGTACATAGCTATTAGAATGTACATTTGAAGTCGGACATTTACATACACCTTAGCCAAATACATTTAAACTCAGTTTTTCACAGTTCCTGACATTTAATCCGAGTAAACATTCCCTGTCTTGGGTCAGTTAGGATAACCACTTTATTTTAAGAATGTGAAATGTCAGAATAATAGTAGAGAGAATGATTTATTTCAGCTTTTATTTCTTTCATCACATTCCCAGTGGGTCAGAAGTTTACATACACTCAATTATTATTTGGTAGCATTGCCTTTAAATTGTTTAACTCGGGTCAAACATTTCGAGTAGCCTTCCACAAGATTCCCACAATAAGTTGGGTGAATTTTGGCCCATTCCTCCTGACAGAGCTGGTGCAACTGAGTCAGGTTTGTAGGTATCCTTGCTCGCACTTTTTCAGCTCTGCCCACAAATTTTCTATAGGATTGAGGTCATTAAGCCATTTTGCAACAACTTTGGAAGCAACTGTGCAACCAAGCTTTAACTTCCTGACTGATGTCTTGAGATGTTGCTTCAATATATCCACATCATTTTCCATTTTCCTCATGATGCCATCTATTTTGTGAAGTGCACCAATCCATCCTACAGCAAAGCACCCCCACAACATGATGCTGCCACCCCCGTATTTCACGGTTGGGATGGTGTTCTTCGGCTTGCAAGCCTTACCCTTTTTCCTCCAAACTTAACGATGTTCATTATGGCCAAACAGTCCTATTTTTGTTTCATCAGACCAGAGGACATTTCTCCAAAAAGTACGATCTTTGTCCCCATGTACAGTTGCAAACCGTAGTCTGGCTTTTTTATGCCGGTTTTCGAGCAGTGGCTTCTTCCTTGCTGAGCGGGCCTTTCAGGTTATGTCGATATAGGACTCGTTTTACTGTGGATATAGATACTTTTGTACCTGTTTCCTCCAGCATCTTCACAAGGTCCTTTGCTGTTGTTCTGGGATTGATTTGCACTTTTCACACCAAAGTACATTCATCTCTAGGAGACAAAACGAGTCTCCTTCCTGAGTGGTATGATGGCTGTGTGATCGCATAGTGTTTATACTTGTGTACTATTGTTTGTACAGATGAACGTGGTACATTCAGGCATTTGGAAATTGCTCCCAAGGATGAACCAGACTTGTGGAGGTCTCCAATTCTTTTCCTGAGGTCTTGGCTGATTTCTTTTAATTTTCCCATGATGTCAAGCAAAGAGGCACTGAGTTTGAAGGTAGGCCTTGAAATACAGCCACAGGTACACTGATTGGTTCAAACTATGTCAATTAGCCTATCAGAAACTTCTAAAACCATGACATAATTTTCTGGAATTTTCCAAGCTGTTTAAAGGCACAGTCAATTTAGTGTATGTAAACATCTGACCCACTGGAATTGTGATATAGTGAATTATGAAATAATCTGTCTGTAAACAATTGTGGGAAAAATTACTTGTGTCATGCATAAAGAGATGTCCTAACTGACTTGCCAAAACTATAGTTTGTTAACCAGAAATTTGTGGATTGGTTGAAAACGAGTTTTAATGACTCTAACCTAAGTGTTGGTAAACTTCCGACTTCAATTGTAGCTATTAGACGCTAGCTATTAGAATCCAAGAATTGTAATATAACTATTAGAATCGACCTTTTAGAATCTACCTATTAGAAACTATATATTAGAATTTTCCTATTAGAATCTACATTTTAGAATCTACCTATTAGAAACTATATATTAGAATTTTCCTATTAGAATCTACATTTTAGAATCTACCTATTAGAAACTATATATTAGAATTTTCCTATTAGAATCTACCTTTTAGAATCTACCTATTAGAAACTATATATTAGAATTTTCCTATTAGAATCTACATTTTAGAATCTACATTTTAGAATATACCTATTAGATTCTACCTATTATAATATAACTTTTACATATAACCACTAGAATCTACCTACTATCCTGGACTTCCTGACGGGCCGTCCCCAGGTGGTGAGGGTTGGAAACATCTCCATCCCGCTGATCCTCAACACTGGGGCCCCACAAGGGTGCTTTCACAGCCCTCTCCTGTACTCCTTGTTCACCCATGACTGCATGGCCATTCAGGCCTCCAACTCAATCATCAAGTATGCAGACGACACTACAGTGGTAGGCTTGATTACCAACAATGACGAGACGGCCTACAGGGAGGAGGTGAGGGCCCTCGGAGTGTGGTGTCAGGAAAATAACCTCACATTCAACGTCAACAAAACAAAGGAGATGATCGTGGACTTCAGGAAACAGGAGAGGGAGCAGCCCCCTATCCACATCGACGGGACAGTAGTCGATGCACCTGTCAGTACAGTACTGAAAAACAGCTTCTATTTCAAGGCCATCAGACTGTTAAACAGCCATCACTAACATTGGGTGGCTGCTGCCAACATACTGACTCAAATCTCTAGACACTTTAATAATAAAAAATTGGATCTAATAAATGTATCACTAGTCACTTTAAAACCTCTTAGGGCTCAGTGAGACGTCTGCATCCCACCTAGCCAACAGGAAATGCAAATGCGCAAAGCCAAATGCTAATAGTACTCGCTAAAACTCAAACATGAATTAAAACACACATGCAGGGTACTGAATTAAAGCTACACTCGTTGTGAATCTAGCCAACAAGTCATATTTTTAAAATGCTTTTCGGCGAAAGCATGAGAAGCTATTATCTGATAGCATGCAACACCCCGAAATACCTGAAGGGGACGTAAACAAAATAATTAGCATAGCCGGCACTACACAAAACGCAGAAATAAAATATAAAACATTCATTACCTTTGACGAGCTTCTTTGTTGGCACTCCTATATGTACCATAAACATCATAAATTGGGTATTTTTTCTGATTAAATCCGTCCATGTATACCCAAAATGTCCATTTATGAAGCCCGTCTGATCCAGGAAAAAACTGCTTTAGAAAACGCAACATCCTTTTTTCAAATTAACAAAGTTGCCAATAAACTTTGACAAAACACTTCAAACTACTTTTGTAATCCAACTTTAGGTATTAGTAAACGTTAATAATCGATCAAATTGATCACGGGGCGATGTGTATTCAATAGCTCCACGTCTTGAAATGATGGTCGATATTCTCTCTTCCAAAACATCCTGTCGTGTACCGGATGATATGAAGTGCCTCTTCTTCATTCGACCAAGGAACAACTTCAAGCCAATTGCCAAGACTGGCGACATCGTGTGGAAGCTGTAGGACTTGTAAACTGAGAGGTATATTCCCTTGCCATAGACAATACAGCCAACTGGCGGATAGATTATTTTTCTTTTTTTTGGTGAACAGTTTTCCTTGGGGTTTCGCCTGTTAAACACGTCCTGTTATAGTCACAGACATGGTAAACCAGTTTTAGAAACTTCAGAGTGTTTTCTATCCACACATACTAATCATATGCATATACTATATTCCTGGCATGAGTAGCAGGACATTGAAATTTTGCGCGATTTTTAACAAAATGTTGAAAAAATAGTCCCGAGTCATAAGAGGTTTTAAACAATGCCACTTTATATAATGTTTACATGCCCTACATTACTCATCTCATATGTATATATTGTACTCTATACCATCTACTGCATCTTGCCTATGCCGTTCGGCCATCGCTCAACCATATATTTTTATGAATTCCTTTACACTTGTGTATATAAGGTAGTTGTTGTGAAATTGCTAGATTAATTGTTAGATATTACTGCATGGTCGGAACTAAAAGCACAAGCATTTCACTACACTCGCATTAACATCTGCTAACCATGTGTATGTGACAAATGAAATTTTATTTGATTTGATTTACTAGAATCGGCCTATTATAGTCTACTTATTAAAATCTACCTATTAGAATCTAGCTATTAGAAACTCCCTATAAGAATGTACCAATTAGTATCTAGCTATAAGAAAATATCTATTAGAATTTAGCTTTTATAATATAGCTATTAGAATCAAAAAATTAGAATCTACCTTTTAGAATGTTCTTATACCTATAAGAATCTAGCTATTATAATCTACATATTAGCATTTATCTACAGTGCCCTACGAAAGTATTCACCCCCGTTGGCATTTTTCCTATTTTGTAGCCTTATTTTTGGGGGGTTTGTATCATTTGATTGAAATAACATGCATACCACCCTGAAGATTCAAAATATGTTTTGTGTGTGAAACAAACAAGAAGACAAAAAAAACAGAAAACTTGAGCGTGCATAACTATTCACACCCCCAAAGTCAATATTTTGTAGAGCCACCTTTTGCAGCAATTAGAGCTGCAAGTCTCTTGGGGGATGTCTCTATAAGCTTGGCACATCTAGCTACTGGGATTTTTGCCCATTCTTCAAGGCAAAACTGCTCCAGCACCTTCAAGTTGGATGGGTTCCACTGTTTTACTGCAATCTTTAAGTCATACCACGGATTCTCAATTGGATTGAGGGCTTTGACTAGGCCATTCCAAGACATTTAAATGTTTCCCCTTAAACCACTCGAGTGACGCTTTAGCAGTATGCTTAGGGTCAATTTCCTGCTGGAAGGTAAACCTTCGTCCCAGTCTCAAATCTCTGGAAGACTGAAACAGGTTTCCTCAAGAAAATTCCTGTATTTAGCAGCATCCATCATTCCTTCAATTCTGACCAGTTTCCCAGTCCCTGCCGATGAAAAATATTCCCACAGCATGATGCTGCCACCACCATGCTTCACTGTGGGGATGGAGTCTTCGGGGTGATAGGAGGTGTTGGGTTTGTGCCAGACATAGCGTTGTCCTTGATGGCCATTTTAGTCTCATCTTACCTGAGTACCTTCTTCTATATGTTCGGGGGCTCTCCCACATGCCTTTTGGCGAACACCAAATGTGTCTGCTTATTTTTTTCTTTAAGCAATGGATTTTTTCTGGCTATTCTTCCGTAAACCCAGCTCTGTGGAGTGTACGGCTTAAAGTGTTCCTATGGACAGATAATCTAATCTCTGCTTTGGGACTTTGCAGCTCCTTCAGGGTTATCGTTGGTCTCTTTGTTGCCTCTCTGATTAATGCCCTCCTTGCCTGGTCTGTGAGTTTTGGTGGAAGTAGTAGTAGTGCCTCTCTGATTAATGCCCTCCTTCCCTGGTCCGTGAGTTTTGGTGGAAGTAGTAGTAGTGCCTCTCTGATTAATGCCCTCCTTGCCTGGTCTGTGAGTTTTGGTGGAAGTAGAATTAGTAGTGCCTCTCTGAATAATGCCCTCCTTGCCTGGTATGTGAGTTTTAATGCCCTCCTTGCCTGGTCTGTGAGTTTTGGTGGAAGTAGTAGTAGTAGTAGTAGTGCCTCTCTGATTAATGCCCTCCTTGCCTGGTCCGTGAGCTTTGGTGGAAGTAGTAGTAGTAGTAGGTAGTAGTAGTGCCTCTCTGATTAATGCCCTCCTTGCCTGGTCCATGTGTTTTGGTGGAAGTAGTAGTAGTAGTGCCTCTCTGATTAATGCCCTCCTTGCCTGGTCCATGAGTTTTGGTGGAAATAGTAGTAGTAGTGCCTCTCTGATTAATGCCCTCCTTGACTGGTCTGTGAGTTTTGGTGGAAGTAGTAGTAGTAGTAGTAGTAGTAGTGCCTCTCTGATTAATGCCCTCCTTGCCTGGTCTGTGAGTTTTGGTGGAAGTAGTAGTAGTAGTGCCTCCCTGATTAATGCCCTCTTTGCCTGCTCTGTGAGTTTTGGTGGAAGTAGTAGTAGTAGTAGTAGTAGTGCCTCCCCATGGCACGTATGTTGTGGTACAAAACTACTTCCATTTCTTAATAATGGATTTAATGGTGCTCCGTGGGTCATTCAAAAATAGTAGAATTTGCCTATTAGAATCTAATAATTCTACCTTTTAGAATCTACCTTTTCAAATCAAATCAAAGTTTATTTGTCACATGCGCCGAATACAACAGGTAGACCTTACAGTGAAATGCTTACATACAGGCTCTAACCAACAGTGCAAAACAGGTATTAGGTGAACAATAGGTAGGTAAGGAAATAAAAACAACTGTAAAAAAGGCAGTGAAAAAGGGAGGCTATATACAGTAGAGAGGCTATATACAGTAGAGAGGCTATATACAGTAGCGAGACTATATACAGTAGAGAGACTGTATACAGTAGAGAGGCTATATACAGTAGAGAGGCTATATACAGTAGAGAGGCTATATACAGTAGCGAGACTATATACAGTAGCAAGGCTATATACAGTAGAGAGGCTATATACAGTAGAGAGGCTATATACAGTAGAGAGGCTATATACAGTAGAGAGGCTATATACAGTAGCGAGACTATATACAGTAGAGAGACTATATACAGTAGAGAGGCTATATACAGTAGCGAGACTATATACAGTAGCAAGGCTATATACAGTAGAGAGGCTATATACAGTAGAGAGGCTATATACAGTAGCGAGACTATATACAGTAGCAAGGCTATATACAGTAGAGAGGCTATATACAGTAGAGAGGCGATATACAGTAGCGAGACTATATACAGTAGAGAGGCTATATACAGTAGAGAGGCTATATACAGTAGAGAGGCTATATACAGTAGCAAGGCTATATACAGTAGAGAGGCTATATACAGTAGAGAGGCTATATACAGTAGCGAGACTATATACAGTAGCGAGACTATATACAGTAGCAAGGCTATATACAGTAGAGAGGCTATATACAGTAGCGAGACTATATACAGTAGCGAGACTATATACAGTAGCAAGGCTATTTACAGGAACTGGTTAGTCGGTGCCTGTATTGAATCTTCCTATAAGAATGTTCCTAATAGAATCTAGCTATTTGAATCTACTTATTAGAATCTAGCTATTATAATCTAGATATTACAATATTCCTATTAGAATATTCATATTATATTCTCCCTATTAGAATCTACCTATTATAATCTACCTATTAGAATCTAGCTACTAGAATTGTCCTATTATTGTCTAGTTACTAGAATCTACCTATTATAATCTACCTATTAGAGTCTAGCTACTAGAATTGTCCTATTATTGTCTAGTTACTAGAATCTACCTATTATAGTCTAGATATTTGTCACGATCGTTATAATGAATGCCAATTTCTTCCCAAGTCCAGGATCCCTGCCCATCCAGAATCTCTTCGCAAGTCCATGATACTTCCTCCTCCTGGGCACGCTGCTTGGTCCCTTGTGGATCGATTGTTATAATGAATGTCGGACCAAGCTACAGCGCGATATAGTTTCCACATATTTTAATGATAAAGTGAATACTTAGCAAAGACAAAACAAATAAACAATAAACTAACAACCAAACGTGACTACCGAGATGCTATGTGCAATAACTCAAAACACATACATTCAAGCAATATCCCATAACCCACAGGTGGAAAAATGCAACTTAAGTATGATCACCAATTAGAGACAGCGATTACCAGCTGCCTCTAATTGGAAATCATACAAAAACACCAACATAGAAAAATAAACCTAGAACCCCACATAGAAATAATAAACTAGACTAAAACCCCTAGTCACGCCCTGACCTACTGTACCATAGAAAATATAGGCTTTCTATGGTCAGGACGTGACAATATTAGAATCTACCTATTAGAATCTAACTCCTACAACATTTTAAATTTAAATTTTCCTAGGCAAGTCAGTTAAGAACAAATTCTTATTTTCAATGACGGCCTAGGAACAGTGCCTGTTCAGGGGCCTGTTCAGGGGCAGAACAACAGATGTGTACCTTGTCAGCTCGGGGATTTGAACTTGCAACCTTTCAGTTACTAGTCCAACGCTCTAACCACTAGGCTACCCACTAGGCTATATCTATTGGAAGATACCTATTAGAATCTACCTATTAGAATCTATCTATTATAATTATTGTCCTATTAGAATCTATCTATTAGAATCTAGCTATTAGAATCTAACAATTATAATCTACCTATTAGAATCTACATTTTAGAACCTTCCTATTACAATGTACCTCTTATAATCTACCTATTATAATCTATTTATTCTCATGTATCTATTTCAATCTAGCTATTAGAATCTACCTAATATAATTTAGTTAGTACAATCTTCATATTACAATATTCGTATTATAATCTAGCGATTAAAATCAGGCTATTATAACTGACCTATTAGAATCATCCTTTTACAATATACAGTACATATTAAAATATTAATATTAGAATCTACCTATTAGAATCTAGCTATTAGAACTGTCATGCCCTGACAGTAGAGAGTGTTTTATGTCTCTATTGTAGTTTGGTCAGGGTGTGATTTGGGTGGGCAGTCTATGTTCTATGTTCTATGATTTTCTATTTCTATGTCTTGGCCTGGTATGGTTCTCAATCAGGGAGAGCTGTCTATCATTGTCTCTGATTGAGAACCATACTTAGGCACCCTTTTCCCCCACCTGTTATGTGGGAAGTTAACTTTGACTTTGTTCAGGGCACATAGCTCAAAGCTTCACGGTTTGGTTTTGTTCTTTGATTTGTCGGCGTCATTTTTAATAAAGAGAAAATGTACACTTACCATGCTGCACCTTGGTCCAGTCCTTCAGCCAGCCGTGACAAGAACCTACCTATTAGAATCTACCTATTAGAATCTACCTATTAGAATCTTCCTTTTAGAATATACCTATTAGAATTTTGCTATTATATCCTACCAATTAGAATCTACATATCAGAATTTACTTATGATTATATAACGATTAGAATTTTGCTATTAGAATATTCCTATTAGAATCTAGCAATTTGAATCTATCTATTAGAATCTTCCTATTATAGTCTACCTATTAGACTTGTCATATTATAATCTAGCTATTAGAATTCACATGTTAGAATCTAGGTAATAGAATGTACCTATTAGAATTAAAGAATTAGAATCTAGCTATTAGAGTCTACCTATTATAGTCTACCTATTGGACTTTTCCTATTAAAATCTAGCTTTTAGAATCTACCTATTATAATCTTCCTTTTAGAATCTACCTATTATAATGTTGCTATTATAACCTACCAATTATAATCTACCTATTATAATTTACTTATGAGGATCTACCTATTAGACTCTAGCTATTATAATATTCCTATTAGTTTCTAGCTATTACAATCTAGCTATTATAATCTATTCTGTTCAATTACAAAATCTGCGAAGCCTTTCTTACCTGAAATCTTTTCCAGAAGGTTGTTGATGTAATATAATACTGCATTACACAACAAAGCTTTTGATGTAAAAGACAAAAAAAAATCAAAACCTGAATGTTTATTAGGAAGTGTTAATTAAACTGACAAGAGGTTTGGCTGTCATCGGGATGGAAACTGCCACACGCAGCTCACCAGGCAGGACATGGTATTATTGTTTTGTTAATGACACTCCACACCTTCATAAAACACCCGGCTGTCAAAGACTCTGACCGCAGCTCAGCATGAATCAGAACAGTCATTAAGGATGTTATTTTATGGTGCTGTGAAAGGAGATAAGCTATCTGTGGAATCTGCAGTCTATTAGAGTCCAATTAGAGTGTTGTTTGTTTTCTTTTAAGGTTCTGTCTGTTTTCTAACAGTCATGTATGTTGTCTATTAGATTCATGTCTGTTTTCTACTAGAGCCCTGGCTGTTTTCTATTAGAGCCTTGTCTGTTTTTTACTAGAGCCCTGGCTGTTTTCTATTAGAGCCTTGTCTGTTTTCTACTATAGCCCTGGCTGTTTTCTATTAGAGCCTTGTCTGTTTTCTACTATAGCCCTGGCTGTTTTCTATTAGAGCCTTGTCTGTTTTCTACTATAGCCCTGGCTGTTTTCTATTAGAGCCTTGTCTGTTTTCTACTATAGCCCTGGCTGTTTTCTATTAGAGCCTTGTCTGTTTTTTACTAGAGCCCTGGCTGTTTTCTATTAGAGCCTTGTCTGTTTTCTACTATAGCCCTGGCTGTTTTCTATTAGAGCCTTGTCTGTTTTCTACTATAGCCCTGGCTGTTTTCTATTAGAGCCTTGTCTGTTTTCTACTATAGCCCTGGCTGTTTTCTATTAGAGCCTTGTCTGTTTTCTACTATAGCCCTGGCTGTTTTCTATTAGAGCCTTGTCTGTTTTTTACTAGAGCCCTGGCTGTTTTCTATTAGAGCCTTGTCTGTTTTCTACTATAGCCCTGGCTGTTTTCTATTAGAGCCTTGTCTGTTTTCTACTATAGCCCTGGCTGTTTTCTATTAGAGCCTTGTCTGTTTTCTACTATAGCCCTGGCTGTTTTCTATTAGAGCCTTGTCTGTTTTCTACTATAGCCCTGGCTGTTTTCTATTAGAGCCTTGTCTGTTTTCTACTATAGCCCTGGCTGTTTTCTATTAGAGCCTTGTCTGTTTTCTACTATAGCCCTGGCTGTTTTCTATTAGAGCCTTGTCTGTTTTCTACTATAGCCCTGGCTGTTTTCTATTAGAGCCTTGTCTGTTTTCTACTATAGCCCTGGCTGTTTTCTATTAGAGCCTTGTCTGTTTTCTACTATAGCCCTGGCTGTTTTCTATTAGAGCCTTGTCTGTTTTCTACTATAGCCCTGGCTGTTTTCTATTAGAGCCTTGTCTGTTTTCTACTATAGCCCTGGCTGTTTTCTATTAGAGCCTTGTCTGTTTTCTACTATAGCCCTGGCTGTTTTCTATTAGAGCCTTGTCTGTTTTCTACTATAGCCCTGGCTGTTTTCTATTAGAGCCTTGTCTGTTTTCTACTATAGCCCTGGCTGTTTTCTATTAGAGCCTTGTCTGTTTTCTACTATAGCCCTGGCTGTTTTCTATTAGAGCCTTGTCTGTTTTCTACTATAGCCCTGGCTGTTTTCTATTAGAGCCTTGTCTGTTTTCTACTATAGCCCTGGCTGTTTTCTATTAGAGCCTTGTCTGTTTTCTACTATAGCCCTGGCTGTTTTCTATTAGAGCCTTGTCTGTTTTCTACTATAGCCCTGGCTGTTTTCTATTAGAGCCTTGTCTGTTTTCTACTATAGCCCTGGCTGTTTTCTATTAGAGCCTTGTCTGTTTTCTACTATAGCCCTGGCTGTTTTCTATTAGAGCCTTGTCTGTTTTCTACTATAGCCCTGGCTGTTTTCTATTAGAGCCTTGTCTGTTTTCTACTAGAGCCCTGGCTGTTTTCTATTAGAGCCTTGTCTGTTTTCTACTAGAGCCCTGGCTGTTTTCTATTAGAGCCTTGTCTGTTTTCTACTATAGCCCTGGCTGTTTTCTATTAGAGCCTTGTCTGTTTTCTACTATAGCCCTGGCTGTTTTCTATTAGAGCCTTGTCTGTTTTCTACTATAGCCCTGGCTGTTTTCTATTAGAGCCTTGTCTGTTTTCTACTATAGCCCTGGCTGTTTTCTATTAGAGCCTTGTCTGTTTTCTACTATAGCCCTGGCTGTTTTCTATTAGAGTCCTTTATGTTTTCTACTATAGCCCTGGCTGTTTTCTATTAGAGCCTTGTCTGTTTTCTACTATAGCCCTGGCTGTTTTCTATTAGAGCCTTGTCTGTTTTCTACTATAGCCCTGGCTGTTTTCTATTAGAGTCCTTTATGTTTTCTACTATAGCCCTGGCTGTTTTCTATTAGAGCCTTGTCTGTTTTCTACTATAGCCCTGGCTGTTTTCTATTAGAGCCTTGTCTGTTTTCTACTATAGCCCTGGCTGTTTTCTATTAGAGCCTTGTCTGTTTTCTACTAGAGCCCTGGCTGTTTTCTATTAGAGCCTTGTCTGTTTTCTACTATA
Organism: Oncorhynchus kisutch; assembly: GCF_002021735.2. Classification (NCBI taxonomy): domain Eukaryota; kingdom Metazoa; phylum Chordata; class Actinopteri; order Salmoniformes; family Salmonidae; genus Oncorhynchus; species Oncorhynchus kisutch. The sequence continues at coordinate 56,981,031 of NC_034180.2, forward strand.
GCCCTGGCTGTTTTCTATTAGAGCCTTGTCTGTTTTCTACTATAGCCCTGGCTGTTTTCTATTAGAGCCTTGTCTGTTTTCTACTATAGCCCTGGCTGTTTTCTATTAGAGCCTTGTCTGTTTTCTACTAGAGCCCTGGCTGTTTTCTATTAGAGTCCTTTATGTTTTCTATTGAAGTTCTGTTTGGTTTATGTTAATCCTGACTGTTCTCTGGCTGTTTGCCACCCTCTGCTATCTGTTTGTTAGATAGTCAGTGAGAGATTGTCGGCCACCTGGCAGGCTCAGGGAATGAGGGAGGGAACAGTGTGGGTGTTCTGTCTGTCTGTCTGTCTGTCTGTCTGTCTGTCTGTCTGTCTGTCTGTCTGTCTGTCTGTCTGTCTGTCTGTCTGTCTGTCTGTCTGTCTGTCTGTCTGTCTGTCTGTCTGTCTGTCTGTCTGTCTGTCTGTCTGTCTGTCTGTCTGTCTGTCTGTCTGTCTGTCTGTCTGTCTGTCTGTCTGTCTGTCTGTCTGTGTGTTGCGCAGTGTAATATGGTGCATTGTAGTGCAGTGTGGTGCATTGTAGTTCAGTGTGGTGCATTGTAGTGCAGTGTGGTGCAGTGTGGTGCAGTGTGGTGCAGTACATTTCTACATCCCAAATGGCACCCTATTTAATGCACTACTTTTGACCAGGGGCCATAGGGAACTAAATTAATTAAATTAATAAAATGAACGAAATGAATATCCCACTTAGGGCTCTGGTCAAAAGTAGAGCACAATGTAGGGAATAGGGTACCATTTGGGATGCAGATATTGTATTGTTTAACAAAAAGTTGTGGGTCGGATTCTCTTTCCACGTGAGCTGTCAACCAGGAGAACAGAGGAGGCAGAGAAAGATCAGGAATTCACATCCTTTAATCAGGATGACGGGTTTTTCACAATAAATTAGACAACTTCTTATTAGGTGACTGTGGTAATACAAGGCAGACGGTCTGAATATACTGTTGTTAGCTGGCACAGTAATACTATGTGTGCTGACAGGCTGATTTTAGTTTGTTCTTAATGTTATGTGAAAACATTCATATGTTTTCTCACTCCCTGTCTTCTTCAGGTAGTGGAAGATTAAAACATCTTTCATGTAAAAAAATAAATAAATAAAATATGACATTATATTATTCTGTACAACCAAGTCCAAAAATGAACATACACACACAGAAACGGACACAGACACAGACACGGACACGGACACGGACACGGACACGGACACGGACACGGACACGGACACAGACACACACACGCACGCACACACACACATACACACAGACACAAACACAGACACAGACGCACGCACAGACACACACACAGACACAGACACACACACACACACACACAGACACACGCACAGACACTCACACACACACTCAAACACACACACACTCACACACACACAGACACAGACACGCACGCAGACACAGACACAGACACACACACGCACGCACGCACGCACAGACACATGCACGCACACGCACGCACGCACACACAGATATACACACAGACACACACACACAGACACAGACACAGACACAGGCACAGACACACACACACACACACACAGACACAGGCACAGACACACACACACACACAAACTCACGCACACACAGACACAGACACACACACACAGACACTCACACACACACACACTCACACACACACAGACCCAAACACACACACGCACGCACACACAGACACAGACACACACACAGACACACACACGCACCACACACACATCCACTCAGACACACATACACACACACACAGACAGACACAGACACACACAAACAATCACACACACAGGGATGTGGTCTGTGTGTCTGTGTCTGTGTGTCCGTGTGTGTGTGTGTGTGACAGGGTGGTAATTTAAAGCTGCATTAGGACCTTTTATACTGATGCCATATTGTCAACACGGCCTGTAAACCCTCCTCCTCCACTCCTCTTTCACTCTGTTCATTCTTCACTCCGTTCCTTTTTATTTGTTCTAATCCCAGGGCTGGCTGGGTCTTGCCTGGTTTCAAAGGGTAATAGACACCTCACCTGTAATTTACTGGGTTCACCTGCCTTTGATGTCTGAGAGAGAGAGGGAGGCTGCTGGGATTTGGGGGGAAAAAGGAACAGAGATGATGTCTGAGAGAGAGAGGGAGGCTGCTGTGGTTTGGATGTGAAGGCTGCTGGGGTTTGGATGTGAAGGCTGCTGGGGTTTGGATGTGAAGGCTGCTGGGGTTTGGATGTGAAGGCTGCTGGGGTTTGGATGTTAAGGCTGCTGGGGTTTGGATGTTAAGGCTGCTGGGGTTGGGATGTGAAGGCTGCTGGGGTTTGGATGTGAAGGCTGATGGGGTTTGGATGTTAAGGCTGCTGGGGTTTGGATGTTAAGGCTGCTGGGGTTTGGATGTTAAGGCTGCTGGGGTTTGGATGTAGACAGGATCATCATGGTTATATAGGAGACAGGATCATCAGGGTTATATAGGAGACAGGATCATCAGGGTTATATAGGAGACAGGATCATCAGGGTTATTTATATAGGACACAGGATAATCAGGGTAATATAGGAGACAGGATCATCAGGGTTATATAGGAGACATGATCATCAGGGTAATATAGGAGACAGGATCATCAGGGTTGTATAGGAGACATGATCATCAGGATTATATAGGAGACATGATCATCGGGGTTATATAGGAGACAGGATCATCAGGGTTAAATAGGAGACAGGATCATCGGGGTTATATAGGACACGGGATCATCAGGATAATACAGAAGACAGGCTCATCAGGGATAGAGGGTAATATAGGAGACATGATCATCAGGGTTACATAGGACACCGGATCATCAGGGTTAGAGGGTAATAAGGGAGACATGATCATCAGGGTTATATAGGAGACAAGATCATCAGGGTGAAATAGGAGACAGGATCATCAGGGTTATATAGGAGACAGGATCATCAGGGTAATATAGGAGACAGGATCATCAGGGTTATATAGGAGACATGATCATCAGGGTTATATAGGACATAGGATCATCAGGGTTATATAGGAGACATGATCATCAGGTTAATATAGGAGACAGTATCATCAGGGTTGTATAGGAGACATATAGGAGACAGGATCATCAGGGTTATATAGGAGACCGGATCATCATGGTTATATAGGAGACATGATCGTCAGGGTTATATAGGAGACATGATCATCAGGATTAGAGGGTAATATAGGAGACAGGATCATCAGGGTTGTATAGGAGACATGATCATCAGGATTATATAGGAGACATGATCATCAGGGTTATACAGGAGACAGGATCATCAGGGTTATATAGGAGACAGGATCATCGGGGTTATATAGGAGACAGGATCATCAGGGTTATGTAGGATACCGGATCATCAGGATTAGAGGGTAATATAGGAGACAGGATCATCAGGGTTATATAGGAGACAGGATCATCAGGATTAGAGGGTAATATAGGAGACAGGATCATCAGGGTTGTATAGGAGACATGATCATCAGGATTATATAGGAGACATGATCAAAAGAGTTATATAGGAGACATGATCATCAGGATTATATAGGAGGCATGATCATCAGAGTTATATAGGAGACAGGATCATCAGGGTTATATAGGAGACAGGATCATCAGGGTCATATAGGAGACCGGATCATCAGGGTTATATAGGAGACATGATCATAAGGGTTATATAGGAGACAGGATCATCAGGGTTAAATAGGAGACAGGATCATCAGGGTTATATCTTGACATGATCATCAGGGTAATATAGGAGACAGGATCATCAGGGTTGTATAGGAGACATGATCATCAGGATTAGAGGGTAATATAGGAGACAGAATCATCAGGGTTATATAGGAGACAGGATCATCCGGGTTATATAGGAGACATGATCATCAGGGTTGTATAGGAGACATGATCATCAGGGTTAAATAGGAGACAGGATCATCAGGGTTATATAGGAGACAGGATCATAAGGGTTATATAGGAGACAGGATCATCAGGGTTATATAGGAGACATGATCATCAGAGTTATATAGGACACATGATCATCAGGGTAATATAGGAGACAGGATCATCAGGGTTGCATAGGAGACATGATCATCAGGATTGTATAGGAGACATGATCATCAGGGTTATATAGGAGACAGGATCATCAGGGTTAAATAGGAGACAGGATCATCAGGGTTATATAGGAGATATGATCATCAGGGTAATATAGAAGACAGGATCATCAGGGTTGTATAGGAGACATGATCATAAGGGTTATATAGGAGACAGGATCATCAGGGTTAAATAGGAGACAGGATCATCAGGGTTATATCTTGACATGATCATCAGGGTAATATAGGAGACAGGATCATCAGGGTTGTATAGGAGACATGATCATCAGGATTAGAGGGTAATATAGGAGACAGAATCATCAGGGTTATATAGGAGACAGGATCATCCGGGTTATATAGGAGACAGGATCATCAGGGTTATATAGGAGACAGGATCATCAGGGTTATATAGGAGACAGGATCATCAGGGTTATATAGGAGACAGGATCATCAGGGTTATATAGGAGAAAGGATCATCAGGGTTATATAGGAGACAGGATCATCAGGGTTGTATAGGAGACATGATCATCAGGATTATATAGGAGACATGATCATCAGGGTTAAATAGGAGACAGGATCATCAGGGTTATATACGAGACAGGATCATCAGGGTTATATAGGAGAAAGGATCATCAGGGTTATATAGGAGACATGATCATCAGGGTTAAATAGGAGACAGGATCATCAGGGTTATATAGGAGACAGGATCATCAGGGTTGTATAGGAGACATGATCATCAGGATTATATAGGAGACATGATCATCAGGGTTAAATAGGAGACAGGATCATCAGGGTTATACACGAGACAGGATCATCAGGGTTATATAGGAGAAAGGATCATCAGGGTTATATAGGAGATATGATCATCAGGATTAGAGGGTAATATAGGAGACAGGATCATCCAGGTTATATAGGAGACAGGATCATCAGGGTAATATAGGAGACAGGATCATCAGGGTTATATAGGAGAAAGGATCATCAGGGTTATATAGGAGACATGTTCATCAGGATTAGAGGGTAATTTAGGAGACAGGATCATCAGGGTTATATAGGAGACAGGATCATCAGGATTAGAGGATAATATAGGAGACAGGATCATCAGGGTTATATAGGAGACATGATCATCAGAGTTATATAGGACACATGATCATCAGGGTAATATAGGAGACAGGATCATCAGGGTTGTATAGGAGACATGATCATCAGGATTGTATAGGAGACATGATCATCAGGGTTATATAGGAGACAGGATCATCAGGGTTAAATAGGAGACAAGATCATCAGTGTTATATACGAGACAGGATCATCAGGGTTATATAGGAGACATGATCATCAGGGTTATATAGGAGACATGATTATCAGGATTAGCGGGTAATATAGGAGACAGGATCATCAGGGTTATATAGGAGACATGATCATCAGGGTTATATAGGAGACATGATTATCAGGATTAGCGGGTAATATAGGAGACATGATCATCAGGGTTATATAGGAGACATGATCATCAGGGTTATATAGGAGACATGATTATCAGGATTAGCGGGTAATATAGGAGACAGGATCATCAGGGTTATATAGGAGACAGGATCATAACGGTTATGTAGGAGACAGGATCATAAGGGTTGTATAGGAGACATGATCATCAGGATTATATAGGAGGCATGATCGTCAGGGATAAATAGGAGACAGGATCATCAGGGTTATATAGGAGACAGGATCATCAGGGTTATATAGGAGACAGGATCATCAGGGTTATATCGGAGAAAAGATCATCAGGGTTATATAGGAGACATGATCATCAGGGTTAAATAGGAGACAGGATCATCAGGGTTATATAGGATACATGATCATCAGAGTTATATAGGACACAGGATCATCAGGGTTGTATAGGAGACATGATCATCAGGGTAATATAGGAGACAGGATCATCAGGGTTGTATAGGAGACATGATCATCAGGATTATATAGGAGACATGATCATCAGGGTTAAATAGGAGACAGGATCATCAGGGTTATATAGGAGACAGGATCATCAGGGTTGTATAGGAGACATGATCATCAGGATTATATAGGAGACATGATCATCAGGGTTAAATAGGAGACAGGATCATCAGGGTTATATACGAGACAGGATCATCAGGGTTATATAGGAGAAAGGATCATCAGGGTTATATAGGAGACATGATCATCAGGATTAGAGGGTAATATAGGAGACAGAATCATCAGGGTTATATAGGAGACAGGATCATAAGGGTTATATAGGAGACAGGATCATAAGGGTTATATAGGAGACAGGATCATCCGGGTTATATAGGAGACCGGATCATCAGGGTTATATAGGAGACATGATCATCAGAGTTATATAGGACACAGGATCATCGGGGTTATATAGGAGACATGATCATCAGGGTTATATAGGAGAAAGGATCATCAGGGTTATATAGGAGACATGATCATCAGGGTTAAATAGGAGACAGGATCATCAGGGTTAAATAGGAGACAGGATCATCAGGGTTGTATAGGAGACATGATCATCAGGATTATTTAGGAGACATGATCATCAGGGTTAAATAGGAGACAGGATCATCAGGGTTATATACGAGACAGGATCATCAGGATTAGAGGGTAATATAGGAGACAGAATCATCAGGGTTATATAGGAGACAGGATCATCAGGGTATATAGGAGACAGGATCATCAGTGTTATATAGTAGACAGGATCATAAGGGTTATATAGGAGACAGGATCATACGGGTTATATAGGAGACAGGATCATCAGGGTAATATAGGAGACAGGATCATTAGGGTTATATAGGAGACATGATCATCAGGGTTATATACGAGACAGGATCATCAGGGTTATATAGGAGACATGATCATCAGGATTAGAGGGTAATATAGGAGACAGGATCATCAGGGTAATATAGGAGACAGGATCATCAGGGTTATACAGGAGACATGATCATCAGGATTAGAGGGTAATATAGGAGACAGGATCATAAGGGTTATATAGGAGACAGGATCATAAGGGTTATATAGGAGACAGGATCATCAGTGTTATATAGGAGACAGGATCATCAGGGTTATATAGGAGACATGATCATCATGATTAGAGGGTAATATAGGAGACAGGATCATCAGGGTAATATAGGAGACAGGATCATCAGGGTTATATAGGAGACATGATCATCAGGATTAGAGGGTAATATAGGAGACAGGATCATCAGGGTTATATAGGAGACATGATCATCAGGATTAGAGGGTAATATAGGAGACAGGATCATCAGGGTTATATAGGAGACAGGATCATAAGGGTTGTATAGGAGACATGATCATCAGGATTATATAGGAGGCATGATCGTCAGGGATAAATAGGAGACAGGATCATCAGGGTTATATAGGAGACAGGATCATCAGGGTTATATAGGAGACAGGATCATCAGGGTTATATCGGAGAAAAGATCATCAGGGTTATATAGGAGACATGATCATCAGGGTTAAATAGGAGACAGGATCATCAGGGTTATATAGGATACATGATCATCAGAGTTATATAGGACACAGGATCATCAGGGTTGTATAGGAGACATGATCATCAGGGTAATATAGGAGACAGGATCATCAGGGTTGTATAGGAGACATGATCATCAGGATTATATAGGAGACATGATCATCAGGGTTAAATAGGAGACAGGATCATCAGGGTTATATAGGAGACAGGATCATCAGGGTTGTATAGGAGACATGATCATCAGGATTATATAGGAGACATGATCATCAGGGTTAAATAGGAGACAGGATCATCAGGGTTATATACGAGACAGGATCATCAGGGTTATATAGGAGAAAGGATCATCAGGGTTATATAGGAGACATGATCATCAGGATTAGAGGGTAATATAGGAGACAGAATCATCAGGGTTATATAGGAGACAGGATCATAAGGGTTATATAGGAGACAGGATCATCCGGGTTATATAGGAGACCGGATCATCAGGGTTATATAGGAGACATGATCATCAGAGTTATATAGGACACAGGATCATCGGGGTTATATAGGAGACATGATCATCAGGGTTATATAGGAGAAAGGATCATCAGGGTTATATAGGAGACATGATCATCAGGGTTAAACAGGAGACAGGATCATCAGGGTTAAATAGGAGACAGGATCATCAGGGTTGTATAGGAGACATGATCATCAGGATTATTTAGGAGACATGATCATCAGGGTTAAATAGGAGACAGGATCATCAGGGTTATATACGAGACAGGATCATCAGGATTAGAGGGTAATATAGGAGACAGAATCATCAGGGTTATATAGGAGACAGGATCATCAGGGTATATAGGAGACAGGATCATCAGTGTTATATAGTAGACAGGATCATAAGGGTTATATAGGAGACAGGATCATACGGGTTATATAGGAGACAGGATCATCAGGGTAATATAGGAGACAGGATCATTAGGGTTATATAGGAGACATGATCATCAGGGTTATATACGAGACAGGATCATCAGGGTTATATAGGAGACATGATCATCAGGATTAGAGGGTAATATAGGAGACAGGATCATAAGGGTTATATAGGAGACAGGATCATAAGGGTTATATAGGAGACAGGATCATCAGTGTTATATAGGAGACAGGATCATCAGGGTTATATAGGAGACATGATCATCATGATTAGAGGGTAATATAGGAGACAGGATCATCAGGGTAATATAGGAGACAGGATCATCAGGGTTATATAGGAGACATGATCATCAGGATTAGAGGGTAATATAGGAGACAGGATCATCAGGGTTATATAGGAGACATGATCATCAGGATTAGAGGGTAATATAGGAGACAGGATCATCAGGGTTATATAGGAGACAGGATCATCCGGGTTATATACGAGACAGGATCATCAGGGTTATATAGGAGAAAGGATCATCAGGGTTATATAGGAGACATGTTCATCCGGATTAGAGGGTAATATAGGAGACAGGATCATCAGGGTTATATAGGAGACAGGATCATCAGGATTAGAGGGTAATATAGGAGACAGGATCATCAGGGTAATATAGGAGACAGGATCATCAGGGTTTTATAGGATTAATGATCATCAAGGTAATATAGGAGACATGATCATCAGGGTTAGAGGTTTATAATCCTGTTGTGGAATGGTGAGCTACTCCCAGTCACACACATTTACAATCTGTTAAAATTTTTACATTTCATTCATATGATGATATTATTATATATGCTATTGCCCTGAATGTTGATTTGGCTTTGTCAAACCCACAGTCAAATGTTAATGCTATACAGGAATCCCTTGCTGATTTAAAACTTTTGCTTAATAATGGCAAAACTAAAATACATGTTATTTTTTATTAAACTCTCATTAGAAGGTTTCAGATGAACTAAATGTTCAGTCATTAGATGGTTCTCAAATCGAACGTGTTCCTGCAAATAAATACTGAGGCATTTGGATTTATTTTGATTTGACGTTTAAAAAACATATAGATGAGTTGGTTAAGAAACTGCGATTTAAAGTTGTATTTTTCTACAGATGGTTTAAGAGTAGTGCCCTTCGCTTTGTTATAGGTGACAGTTTTGATACTCATCACTGTATCAGAAGGTTGACTAGACTTCGATCCCTACATTACTCCCTACTTCATAAACTTCAGTCTTATCTACCTTTGACATTCTGGTGCCGTTCAGATAATTATTAAATACTTAGACTCCATCTGCATTGATGTTGCTGCTACTGTTTACTCTCTGCCATTTTATGCCTAGTTATATGTACGTATCACCATGCACATCGTCACCATGCACATTGACTAGGTGCTGTCAATCCACACCTGTCTTGTCTGTAAGAGAGAGAGAGAGAGAGAGAGACAGACAGACAGACAGACAGACAGACAGACAGACAGACAGACAGACAGACAGACAGACAGACAGACAGACAGACAGACAGACAGACAGACAGACAGACAGACAGACAAACAGCTACCTGGAGTTGACAGCATTCCCTCCCCCATATGCTCTTCTAGGCAAACTACGACAACATGACCAACAAATACGTCACAACTCCTGCAGCTCTGTCACACGCTGGGTCTGTACATAGTCAATGGTAGGCTTCGAGGAGACTCCTATGGTACGTACACCCGATGGCGGTTCTAGCTCATATGGCTCCCTGGGCGAACCCCCCCTTCAGTGCCACCCCCCCCCCATAGTCCCACAGTCACACAGTCCCACATGGTGACATGATATCATTGATGTGATATCATTGATGAAAACTGATCACAGAAATGTCACCATTCACAAAAAAATTGTGCGGGCACCCCATGCCGCCCCCGGCAAGATGCCGCCCCGGGCGGCTGCCCACATCGCCTATAAATCAAATCAAATCAAATGTTGTTTGTCACATACACATGGTTAGCAGATGTTAATGCGAGTGTAGCGAAATGCTTGTGCTTCTAGTTCCGACAATGCAGTAATAACCAACAAGTAATCTAACTAACAATTCCAAAACTACTGTCTTATACACACAAGTGTAAGGGGATAAATAATATGTACATAAAGATATATGAATAAGTGATGGTAACGAGCGACATAGGCAAGATACAGTAGATGGTATCGAGTACAGTATATACATACGAGATGAGTATGTAAACAAAGTGGCATAATTAAAGTGGCTAGTGATACATGTATTACATAAAGATGCAGTAGATGATATAGAGTACAGTATATACGTATACATATGAGATGAATAATGTAGGGTATGTAAACATTATATTAGGTAGCATTGTTTAAAGTGGCTAGTGATATATTTTACATAAATTCCCATCAATTCCCATTATTAAAGTGGCTGGAGTTGAGTCAGTGCGTTGGCAGCAGCCACTCAATGTTAGTGGTGGCTGTTTAACAGTCTGATGGCCTTGAGATAGAAGCTGTTTTTCAGTCTCTCGGTCCCAGCTTTGATGCACCTGTACTGACCTCGCCTTCTGGATGACAGCGGGGTGAACAGGCAGTGGCTCGGTGGTTGTTGTCCTTGATGATCTTTATGGCCTTCCTGTAACATCGGGTGGTGTAGGTGTCCTGGAGGGCAGGTAGTCTGCCCCCGGTGATGCGTTGTGCAGACCTCACTACCCCCTGGAGAGCCTTACGGTTGTGGGCGGAGCAGTTGCCGTACCAGGCGGTGATACAGCCCGCCAGGATGCTCTCGTTTGTGCATCTGTAGAAGTTTGTGAGTGCTTTTGGTGACAAGCCAAATTTCTTCAGCCTCCTGAGGTTGAAGAGGCGCTGCTGCGCCTTCTTCACGATGCTGTCTGTGTGGGTGGACCAATTCAGTTTGTCTGTGATGTGTATGCCGAGGAACTTAAAACTTACTACCCTCTCCACTACTGTTCCATCGATGTGGATAGGGGGGTGTTCCCTCTGCTGTTTCCTGAAGTCCGCAATCATCTCCTTAGTTTTGTTGACGTTGAGTGTGAGGTTATTTTCCTGACACCACACTCCGAGGGCCCTCACCTCCTCCCTGTAAGCCGTCTCGTCGTTGTTGGTAATCAAGCCTACCACTGTTGTGTCGTCCGCAAACTTGATGATTGAGTTGGAGGCGTGCGTGGCCACGCAGTCGTGGGTGAACAGGGAGTACAGGAGAGGGCTCAGAACGCACCCTTGTGGGACCCCAGTGTTGAGGATCAGCGGGGTGGAGATGTTGTTGCCTACCCTCACCACCTGGGGGCGGCCCGTCAGGAAGTCCAGTACCCAGTTGCACAGGGCGGGGTCGAGACCCAGGGTCTCGAGCTTGATGACGAGCTTGGAGGGTACTAGGGTGTTAAATGCCGAGCTGTAGTCGATGAACAGCATTCTCACATAGGTATTCCTCTTGTCCAGATGGGTTAGGGCAGTGTGCAGTGTGGTTGAGATTGCATCGTCTGTGGACCTATTTGGGCGGTAAGCAAATTGGAGTGGGTCTCAGGTAGGGTGGAGGTGATATGGTCCTTGACTAGTCTCTCAAAGCACTTCATGATGACGGAACTGAGTGCTACGGGGCGGTAGTCGTTTAGCTCAGTTACCTTAGCTTTCTTGGGAACAGGAACAATGGTGGCCCTCTTGAAGCATGTGGGAACAGCAGACTGAGATAGGGATTGATTGAATATGTCCGGAAACACACCAGCCAGCTGGTCTGCGCATGCTCTGGGGGCTCGGCTGGGGATGCTGTCTGGGCCTGCAGCCTTGCGAGGGTCAACACGTTTAAATGTTTTACTCACCTCGGCTGCAGTGAAGGAGAGGCCGCATGTTTTGGTTGCAGGCCGTGTCAGTGGCACTGTATTGTCCTCAAAGCAGGCAAAAAAGTTATTTAGTCTGCCTGGGAGCAAGACATCCTGGTCCGTGACGGGGCTATACCTAAATCCGCCACTGGGTACACCTATAGCTCATCTCTTGGCAGTAGTACTGTAGACTACTTTATCACTGACCTCAACCCAGAGTCTCTCAGAGCGTTCACAGGCAGCCCACTGACACCCCTATCAGATCACAGCAAAATCACAGTCTTCTTGAACAGAGCAATACTCAATCATGAGGCATCAAAGCTAAAGGAACTGAATAATTTTAAGAAATGCTATAGATGGAAGGAAAGTAGTGTGGAAAACTACCAAAAAACAATTAGGGAACAACAATTTCAATCCCTTCTAGACAACTTCCTGGACTAAATGTGTAAAGCCTGCTCCGGCTCTTACTTTCTCTGACGCTCGAGGATGCTCTTCAACATTACACACTCAAGCCAAACACACCTGCCTTTCCCCGTCACGTGCATTAGCGCTCATTGGACTAACGTGGACTCAATTACTTGTGTAATTTTCTTCCCTATATCTGTCTGCTTCCTAGCTCTGTTCCCTGCTTCGGGATTGTTTGTCATATGTCCGTGTGCTAACGCTGTTCCTGTCGTGTTCAATGTCCGTTCCTGAATAAATGTTTGATTCCCCGTACCTGCTTCTCCTGTCCGGCGTCGGGCCTTACAAAATGTCCCACTGTAATAGTGAAGGTGTAAACTTGGCAGTATAAAACCTAAACAGTATATTTGACCTCTCATCTTCCCAATCAAATCTAAACATTTCAAACATAAAACCAAAGAAAAATAACAACAATGTTGGAAAACTGGAAAACATTGGAAAACACTGGAGACAACAACGCGACAAGTTATCTATCCAAACCGGACATGTATGGGTAAACCACTTCTCCAATCTTTTTGGCCCTACAACAAAGAACAAACAGCAAACACATATACATGATCAAATACAAATATTAGAATCAACTATTGAAGACTACCGGAACCCACGGGATTCTCCAATTACATTGAATGAACTACAGGACAAAATACAAACCCTCCAACCTAAAAAGGCCTTTAGTGCTGATTGTATCCTCAATGAAATTATAAAATATACAGACCACAAATTCCAATTGGCTAAAACTCTTCAAATTCGACATACCAATTAGGATCTGTCTAAAAATACTTTAATCAGTCATAGAACCTATTGCCCTTTATGGTTGTGAGGTCTGGGGTCCACACACCGACCAAGACTTCACAAAATGGGATAAACACAAAATTGAGACTTTGCATGCAGAAAATATCCTGTGTACAAAGTCATACATTAAATAATGCAGGCAGAGCAGAATTAGGCCAATTCCCGCTAGTTATCAAAATCTAGAAAGCAATTCCCAAACCTTCCATAACAAAGCCATCACCTACATAGAGATTAACCTGGAGAAGAGTCCCCTAAGCAAGTTGGACACAATTAGAACTTACCAAATCATGGGAAAAATAAAAGATAATTGCTTGACACATTTGAAAATATTTATGAAAAAAAAGAGCAAACTAGAATGCAATTTGGTCCTAAACAGAGAGTACACAGTGGCAGAATACCTGACCACTGTGACTGACCCAAACTTAAGGTAAGTTTTGACTATGTACAAACTCAGTGAGCATAGCCTTGCTATTGAGAAAGGCTGCGGTAGGCAGACCTTACTCTCATGAGAAGACAGGCTATGTGCACACTGCCCATAAAATTAGGTGGAAACTGAACTTTCTAATTTCCTGCCAAGTGTATGACCATATTAGAGACACATATTTCCCTCAGACTACACAGATCCACAAGAAATTTGAAAACAAACCCATCTCCCATATCAATTGGGTGAAAACATCACAGCAGCGATATTTGTGACCGGTTTCCACAAGAAAAGGGCAACTAGTGTGAGAGACGCAGACTCGGTCTCAACCTTTAAGTCTTTACTGAAGACTCATCTCTTCAGTAGGTCCTATGATTGAGTGTAGTCTGGCCCAGAAGTTTGAAGGTGAACGGAAAGGCACTGGAGCAACGAACCACCCTTGCTGTCTCTACCTGGCTGGTTCCCCTCTCTCCACTGGGATTCTCTGCCTCTAACCCTATTACAGGGGCTGAGTCACCGGCTTACTGGTGCTATTTCATGCCGTCCCTAGGAGGGGTGCGTCACTTGAGTGGGTTGAGTCACTGAAGTGGACTTTCTGTCTGGGTTGGCGCCCCCCCCCCTTGGGTTGTGCCGTGGCGGAGATCTTTGTGGGCTATACTCGGCCTTGTCTCAGGATGATAAGATGGTGGCTGAAGATATCCTTCTAGTGGTGTGGGGGCTGTGCTTTGGCAAAGTGGGTGGGGTTATATCCTGCCTGTTTGGCCCTGTCCGGGGGTATCATCGGATGGGGCCACAGTGTCTCCTGTCCCCTCCTGTCTCAGCCTCCAGTATTTATGCTGCAGTAGTTTATGTGTCGGGGGTCTGGGGTCAGTCTGTTATATCTGGAGTATTTCTCCTGTCTTATCCGGTGTCCTGTGTGAATTTAAGTATGCTCTCTCTAATTCTCTCTTTCTCTCTTTCTTTCTTTCATTCTCTCTCTCAGAGGACCTGAGCCCTAAGACCATGCCTCGGGACTACTTGACATGATTTTTATTTTTTATTTCACCTTTATTTAACCAGGTAGGCTAGTTGAGAACAAGTTCTCATTTGCAACTGCGACCTGGCCAAGATAAAGCATAGCAGTGTGAGCATACAACAAAGAGTTACACATGGAGTAAACAATTAACAAGTCAATAACACAGTAGAAGACAAAGGGGGGGTCTATATACAATGTGTGCAAAAGGCATGAGGAGGTAGGCAAATAATTACAATTTTGCAGATTAACACTGGAGTGATAAATGATCAGATGGTCATGTACAGGTAGAGATATAGGTGTGCAGAAGAGCAGAAAAGTAAATAAATAAAAACAGTATGGGGATGAGGTAGGTGAAAAGGGTGGGCTATTTACCAATAGACTATGTACAGCTGCAGCGATCGGTTAGCTGCTCAGATAGCTGATGTTTGAAGTTGGTGAGGGAGATAAAAGTCTCCAACTTCAGCGATTTTTGCAATTCGTTCCAGTCACAGGCAGCAGAGTACTGGAACGAAAGGCGGCCAAATGAGGTGTTGGCTTTAGGGATGATCAGTGAGATACACCTGCTGGAGCGCGTGCTACGGATGGGTGTTGCCATCGTGACCAGTGAGCTGAGATAAGGCGGAGCTTTACCTAGCATAGACTTGTAGATGACCTGGAGCCAGTGGGTCTGGCGACGAATATGTAGCGAGGGCCAGCCGACTAGAGCATACAAGTCGCAGTGGTGGGTGGTATAAGGTGCTTTAGTGACAAAGCGGATGGCACTGTGATAGACTGCATCCAGTTTGCTGAGTAGAGTGTTGGAAGCCATTTTGTAGATGACATCGCCGAAGTCGAGGATCGGTAGGATAGTCAGTTTTACTAGGGTAAGCTTGGCGGCTTGAGTGAAGGAGGCTTTGTTGCGGGATAGAAAGCCGACTCTTGATTTGATTTTCGATTGGAGATGTTTGATATGAGTCTGGAAGGAGAGTTTGCAGTCTAGCCAGACACCTAGGTACTTATAGACGTCCACATATTCTAGGTCGGAACCATCCAGGGTGGTGATGCTAGTCGGGCATGCAGGTGCAGGCAGCGACCGGTTGAAAAGCATGCATTTGGTTTTACTAGCGTTTAAGAGCAGTTAATACTCCTTGTTGTCCCCAGTCCACCTGGCCGTGCTGCTGCTCCAGTTTCAACTGTTCTGCCTGCGGCTATGGAACCCTGACCTATTCACTGTGATTACTATTATTTGACCATGCTGCTCATTTTTGAATATTTGAACATCTTGGCCATGTTCTGTTATAATCTCCACCCGGCACAGCCAGAAGAGGACTGGCCACCCCTCATAGTCTGGTTCCTCTCTAGGTTTCTTCCTAGATTTTGGCCTTTCTATGGAGTTTTTCCTAGCTACCGTGCTTCTACACCTGCATTGCTTGCTGTTTGGGGTTTTAAGCTGGGTTTCTGTACAGCACTTTGAGATATCAGCTGATGTAAGAAGGGCTATATAAATACATTTGATTTGATTTTAACCTGTGAAGAACCAACACAATTGTAAATACAACCCATATTTATGTTTATTCATTTTCCATTTTGTACTTTAACAATTTGCACATCATTACAACACTGTATATCGACATAATATGACATTTATAATGTCTTTATTCTTTTGGAAATGTTGTGAGTGTAATGTTTAATGTGCAATTTGTTTGTTTATTTCACTTTTGTTTATTATCTTGTTCACTTACATTGGCAAAGTAAACATATGTTTCCCATGCCTATAAAGCCCTTAAATTGAAAATTGAAATTGAATTGAGAGAGAAAGAGAGAGAGAGATGTGAGAGAGAGAGAGAGAGAGAGAGAGAGAGGTGAGAGGTGAGAGAGAGAGGTGAGAGAGAGAGAGAGAGAGAGAGAGAGAGAGAGAGAGAGAGAGAGAGAGAGAGAGAGAGGGCTCTGGTCAAACGTGGTGCAGTATGTAGGGAATAGGGTGCCATTTGGGACACACATGCAAAGGGAATGACAGGAAAACGACAGTGCAACCATGAATCGTTACAAACAACTCTTTAATAGTCCTTCACCGTAATTACCTGCTCTGACTGATCCATTACCGCCTGATTTATGACCTTCTTGTACTCTGCTGCCTGTGTTGGCACACAGGTTCTCTATTGGCAAGAAGAATAAGTGAAGAAAGTGGGTGGGGGGTGGATAAAAGTGTCTGCTAAATGACTAAAATGTAAAAGTGCCAAAAAATGTACAGTGACAAAAACGAGAGGGAGAGAGAGAGAAAGAGAGAGGAGAGAGGGAGGAGAGAGAGAGGAGAGAGCAGTGATTAGACAGAGAGAGAGAGATGAGAGAGGAGAGAGAGGAAAGAGAGAGAAAGAGAGAGAGAGAAAGAGAGAGAGAGAGAAAGAGAGAGAGAGAGAGAGAGAGAGAGAGAGAGAGAGAGGGGGGGAGAAGAGAGAGAGGAGAGAGCAGTGATTAGACAGAGAGAGAGATGAGAGAGGAGAGAGGGGAAAGAGAGAGAAAGAGAGAGAGAGAGAGAGAGAGAGAAAGAGAGAGAGAGAGAGAGAGAGAGAGAGAGAGAGGGGGAGAGAGAGAGAGAGAGAGCGAGAGAGAGAGAGAGAGAGAGAAAGAGAAAGAGTGAGAGGGGGGATCAGAGGTGGAGAGGGAACATCAAGAGAATGAATCAAAACATATTGGTCATCCCAAGTTCAACCTCTTTCCCCTGCTGTGATGGTCCAGGCCAGGGAGGATCTGCCTCACTGGTTAACCCAATGACCCCCATTCCCCCAGATCCCCAGACCCACAGCCCAGGGCTGGGCACCGCTCCAGCTTTCTGTCCAAATTACCAGCTCCGCTCCACGGACGACTGGCGGCTAGCTAGCAGGGTGAAGAGATCTCACCCCCTCACCTCTCCCCCATCCTCCCCCCTGGCTGCCCCTGCTCAGAGCCGATGGAGCGTCGCGGATAGCCCTGGGCTGCACCTGGATTCCCTCTACCCCTGGTTCACACAGAGAGAGACCAGACCCCCCTGTTGATGTCATGGGTTGGGCCTCAGAGAGAGCTCTCTCAGAGAGAGCTCACACAACTACAGTACAGTATAGCAAATATGTTACAATCTAGGGTTGTAAAGATTATGACTTTTTCCCATTTCAAATTGGGGATTAACAAAGCATTATCTCATCTTATTGTTCTTATTGTTCAAGCAAGATGAATCAACTACTAGTTTAGATGACAGCTAATCAGCTTGTTATCCACCTCAACATGTAGGATCAGTAGAGATAAATGATGATCCTGGATCAACACAGCTAAACTATGATCTAGGATCGACACAGCTAAATAATGATCTAGGATTAACACAGCTAAATAATGATCTAGGATTAAAACAGCTAAATAATGATCTAGGATCAGCAAAGCTTAATGATGATCTAGGATCAACACAGCTAAATAATGATCCTGGATCAACACAGCTAAATAATGATCTAGGGTAAACACAGCTAAACTAGGATCTAGAATCAGCACAGCTAAATAATGATCTAGGATTAACACAGATAAATAATGATCTAGGATTAAAACAGCTAAATAATGATCTAGGATCAACACAGCGAAACTAGGATCTAGGATCAGCACAGCTAAATAATGATCTAGGATCAACACAGCTAAATAATGATCTCGGATAAACACAGCTGAATAATGATCTAGAATCAACACAGCTGAATAATGATCTAGGATCAACACAGCTATATGATGATCTAGGATCAACAGAGCTAAATTAATGATCTAGGATCAACACAGCTAAATAATGATCCTGGATCAACACAGCTGAATAATGATCTAGAATCAACACAGCTAAATATGGGTCCTGGATCAACACAGCTGAATAATGATCTAGGATCAACACAGCTAAATGATGATCTAGGATCAACACAGATGAATAATGATCTAGAATCAACACAGCTGAATAATGATCTAGGATCAACACAGTCATATGGTGATCTAGGATCAACACAGCTAAATAATGATCTAGGATCAACACAGCTAAATAATGATCTAAGATCAACACAGCTAAACTAGGATCTAGGATCAGCACAGCTAAATAATGATCTGGGATCAACACAGCTAAATAATGATCTCGGATCAACACAGCTAAATAATGATCTAGAAACAACACAGCTAAATAATGATACTGGATCAACACAGCTAAATGATGATCTAGAATCAACACAGCTAAATGATGATCTAGGATCAACACATCTGAATATGGATCCTGGATCAACACAGCTGAATAATGATCTAGGATCAACACAGCTAAATGATGATCTAGGATCAACACAGCTGAATAATGATCTAGGATCAACACAGTCATATGGTGATCTAGGATCAACACAGCTAAATTAATGATCTATCGTAAATACACCTAAATAATGATCTAGGATCAACATAGCTGAATAATGATCTAGAATCAACACAGCTGAATAATGATCGAGGATCAACACAGTTATATGATGATCTAGGATCAACACAGCTAAATTAATGATCTAGGATCAACACAGCTAAATAATGATCCTGGATCAGCACAGCTGAATAATATTCTAGGATCAACACAGCTGAATATTGATCTAGGATCAACACAGCTAAATGATGATCTAGGATCAACACAGCTGAATAATGATCTAGGATCAACACAGTTAAATTATGATCTAGGATCAACACAGCTAAATAATGATCCTGGATAAACACAGCTGAATAATGATCTAGGATCAACACAGCTAAATGATGATCTAGGATCAACACAGTTGAATAATGATCACGATCAACACAGCTGAATAAAGATCTAGGATCAACAAAGTCATATTGTGATCTAGGATCAACACAGTTAAATTAATGATCTAGGGTAAATACAGCTAAATAATGATCTAGGATCAACATAGCTGAAAAATGATCTAGGGTCAATACAGCTAAATAATGATCTAGGATCAACAAAGCTAAACTATGATCTAGGATCAACAAAGCTAAATGATGATCTAGCATCAACACAGCTAAATGATTATCTATGATCAACATAGCTAAATAATGATCGTGGACCCCCAGCCGTTCCCAATCCTCTCCTAGGGGACCACCAGCAATTCCCAAACCTCTCCTCGTGGATCCCCAGCCGTTCCCAAACCTCTCCTCGGGAACCCCCAGCCGTTCCCAATCCTCTCCTCTGGGACCACCAGCCGTTTCCAAACCTCTCCTCGTGGACCCTCAGCCGTTCCCAAACCTCTCCTCTGGGACCCCCAGCCGTTCCCAAACCTCTTTTCGGGGACCCCCAGCAGTTCCCAAACTTCTCCTCGGGGACCCCCAGCCGTTCCCAAACCTCTCCTCGGGGACCCCCGGCCGTTCCCAAACCTCTCCTCGTGGACCCCCAGCCGTTCCCAAACCTCTCCTCGTGGACCCCCAGCCGTTCCCAAACCTCTCCTCAGGGACCCCCAGCCCTTCCCAAACCTCTCCTCGTGGACCCCCAGCCGTTCCCAAACCTCTCCTCGTGGACCCCCAGCCGTTCCCAAACCTCTCCTCGTGGACCCCCAGCCGTTCCCAAACCTCTCCTCGGGGACCCCCAGCCTTTCCCAAACCTCTCCTCATGGACCCCCAGCCATTCCATGTGCTTAATCTATTCCAGAGCTAGCACCTGATACATCTTTCCAACTAACCATCACCCTTGTCTAAGTGTATCATGTGAGGAAGTTCAGGGCTTCAACAGAATTGTGAAAGGTCCCAGAGGAGAGGTTTAAAACCACTGTGTTAGAGGAGTATGCTGGAGCAGGGTATCATAGAACAGGATTTGTCCTGGCTGAGTTTCAGGGTGTGGGGTCGTGTTTATCACATAACAATGAACTCCAGGGTTTCACTAGCTTCTGCTGTGGAGATGTGGAAACTGTCAACAATACACTGCTGCACTCAATATTCCCATCTCTCTCTTCCTCTCCGTCTCTCTCTCTCATTCTATCTTTGATTCTGTCTTTATCCTTCCTTCTCCATCACTTTCTGTCCTGTTAACCATTCCTCCTGTCTGTCTCAATCAGTCATCATGACCACCAGTTGACCAGTGGTTGTAACGTAACCCTGGTTACCTGGTGCGTGCAGTGATCCCATGGTAATGTAGTTGAATAATTGTACCTAAAGCACCGTAAGTGTACCTAAAGCACCGTAACCCCCCCCCACCCTCTCTCTCCCCCTCTCTCTCACCATGGAGGCTGATTCCACCCTCTGGATGAACCTGCTCCGGGGACACAGGGCTGGGGCAGGGATTGGGGTGGGCTCCCAGGGCTGGATCAGGGATTGGGGTGGGCTCCCAGGGCTAGATCAGGGATTGGGGTGGGCTCCCAGGGCTGGATCAGGGATTGGGGTGGGCTCCCAGGGCTAGATCAGGGATTGGGGTAGGCTCCCAGGGCTGGATCAGGGATTGCGGTAGGCTCTCAGGGCTGCTTGGTGGCTGGATGTGGACCTGCATGTGGTTGATGGACTGGTTAGGGTCTTTTTTCATGGATGTGGGGAAGGAGACTCACACAGGGGGAACTCTGGACCTCTACATTTACAGGGACCAATAGTAAAACTATCTGCCTAAACCTTTGAAACATTTGTAAGGCAATGGAGAAAGAGAGATGAAGTCAGTTCCAGAAACAAGAACAAAGACAGAGGGTTCTTATATGGATGTTATTTTTCTGAAGGTGTCTAATGAAAAAGGTGAGAAGAGAAGAGGAAAGAATAGAAGAGGAGTGAAGGGAAGTGAAGAGACGAGGAGAGGAGGGAATGGAAGAGGAGAGGAGAGGCAGACATATTCTAGATCATAGAAGCCCCTGACTGCAGACTGATGCTCCTCTCTGTCCCAGAACCACCAACTAATGTACCTGGTCCCAGGTCCTATCCGGGCCAGCCCTCCTCCTGGTGCATTCCTCCTCCTCATCCCCTCTTCCCCTCTTTCTCTCTCCACCTCCCCTTTCTTCCTCTCTTTCTCCTCTCCACTTCCTCCCCTCTCCTCCTCCCCTCTCCTCCTCTCCTCTTCCCCTCTGGTCCTCGCCCCTTCTCCTCCTCCCCTCTCCTCCTCTCCTCTTCCCCTCTGGTCCTCGCCCTTTCTCCTCCTCCACGCTCCTCCTCCCCTCTCCTCCTCCACGCTCCTCCTCCCCTACCCTCCACCTTTCCTATCCTCCTCTCCTCACTTCTCTTCTTCCTCCTTCTCCTCTCTCCTTCTCAACATTCCTGTCACCACACAGATCCGAGGAACATTGCACTGAACACACCCACTGTAACACACACACACAACCACACACACAAACTCACTCACACAAAAACCACACACACACACACAACCACAAGCACAAACACACACACACACAACCACATGCACACACAACCACATGCACACACACACAAACACACACACATGCACACATACACACACACAAGCATTCACACAAACACACACACAGCATTTGCTTACAGTTTTACCTTCTGACTAAGTGATAGATTGACAGCACCATTGGCTATTTTTGTCTGTCTGTCTGCCAAAGCTCAGTCCTCAGACAGACAGACAGACAGACAGACAGACTGTTGTGTTGTCTTCCAGAGGCCTCAGCTAACCCTCTGATTTAATGCTTTAGGTGTGTTAGGACATGCAGCTCTATCTCTGCTGTATGGAAAGACAATCGAGAAGGCTTGGGAGAGAGAGAGAGAGAGAGAGAAGAGA
>NC_034180.2:57003916-57053916 GCF_002021735.2 Oncorhynchus kisutch
TTCAGAACCCTTATCTTCCTCCACTCTGGGTTCAGAACTCTTCTCTCCTTCCACTCTGGTCAGACCCTTCTCTCATCACTCTTTGTCAGAACCCTCTCTCTCATTCCACTCTGGAATCAGAACCCTTCTCTCCCTCCACTCTGGGTCAGAACCTTATCTCCTTCCACTCTGGGTTCAGAACCCTAACTCTTCCACTCTGGTTTCAGAACCCTTCTCTTTTCCACTCTGGGATCAGAACCCTTCTCTCCCTCTACACACTGGGTTCAGAACCATTTTCTCCTCCACTCTGTGTCAGAACCCTTCTCTCCCTGTACTCTGGGTCCAGAACCATTTTCTCCCTCCGCTCTGTGTTCAGAACGCTTCTCTCCTGTACTCTTGGTTCAGAACCCTTATCTCTTCCACGCTGGTTCAGAACCCTTATCTCCTTCCATTCTGGGTTAGAACCCTTCTCTCCTTCACTCTGTGTTCAGAACCCTTCTCTCCCTACACTCTGGTTCAGAACCCTTATCTCCTTCCACTCTGGGTTCAGAACCCTTATCTCCCTCTACCACTGGGTTCAGAACCATTTCTCCCTCCACTCTGTGTTCAGAACCCTTCTCTCCTACACTCTGGTTCAGAACCCTTATCTCCTTCCACTCTGGGTTCAGAACCCTTATCTCCTTCCACTCTGGGTTCAGAACCCTTCTCTCCCTCTACCACTCTGGGTTCAGAACCATTTTCTCCCTCCACTCTGGGTTCAGAACCCTTATCTCCCTCCACTCTGGGTTCAGAACCCTTCTCTCCTTCCACTCTGGGTTCAGAACCCTTCTCTCCTTCACTCTTGGTTCAGAACCCTCTCTCTCTTCCACTCTGGGTTCAGAACCCTTCTCTCCCCCACTCTGGGTTCAGAACCCTTCTCTCCCTCCACTCTGGGTTCAGAACCTTTATCTCCTTCCACTCTGGGTTCAGAACCCTTATCTCCTTCCACTCTGGGTTCAGAACCCTTCTCTCCCTTACCACTCTGGGTTCAGAACAATTTTCTCCTCCACTCTGTGTTCAGAACCCTTCTCTCCCTCTACTCTGGTTCAGAACCCTTATCTTCTTCCACTCTGGGTTCAGAACCCTTATCTCCCTCCACTCTGGGTTCAGAACTCATCTCTCCTTCCACTCTGTGTTCAGAACCCTTCTCTCATTCACTCTTTGTTCAGAACCCTCTCTCTCATTCCACTCTGGAATCAGAACCCTTCTCTCCCTCCACTCTGGGTTCAGAACCCTTATCTCCTTCCACTCTGGGTTCAGAACCCTTAACTCCTTCCACTCTGGTTTCAGAACCCTTCTCTTTCTCCACTCTGGGTTCAGAACCCTTCTCTCCCTCTACCACTGGGTTCAGAACCCTTTTCTCCCTCCACTCTGTGTTCAGAACCCTTCTCTCCCTGTACTCTGGGTTCAGAACCATTTTCTCCCTCCGCTCTGTGTTCAGAACCCTTCTCTCCCTGTACTCTGGGTTCAGAACCCTTATCTTCTTCCACGCTGGGTTCAGAACCCTTATCTCCTTCCACTCTGGGTTCAGAACCCTTATCTCCTTCCATTCTGGGTTTAGAACCCTTATCTCCTTCCACTCTGTGTTCAGAAACCCTTCTCTCCCTACACTCTGGGTTCAGAACCCTTATCTCCTTCCATTCTGGGTTCAGAACCCTTATCTCCCTCTACCACTGGGTTCAGAACCATTTTCTTCCTCCACTTTGTGTTCAGAACCCTTCTCTCCCTGTACTCTGGGTTCAGAACCCTTATCTTCTTCCACTCTGGGTTCAGAACCCTTATCTCCTTCCACTCTGGGTTCAGAACCCTTATCTCCCTCCACTCTGGGTTCAGAACTCTTCTCTCCTTCCACTCTGTGTTCAGAACCCTTCTCTCATTCACTCTTTGTTCAGAACCCTCTCTCTCATTCCACTCTGGAATCAGAACCCTTCTCTCCCTCCACTCTGGGTTCAGAACCCTTATCTCCTTCCACTCTGGGTTCAGAACCCTTAACTCCTTCCACTCTGGGTTCAGAACCCTTCTCTTTCTCCACTCTGGGTTCAGAACCCTTCTCTCCCTCTACCACTGGGTTCAGAACCATTTTCTCCCTCCACTCTGTGTTCAGAACCCTTCTCTCCCTGTACTCTGGGTTCAGAACCCTTATCTTCTTCCACTCTGGGTTCAGAACCCTTATCTCCTTCCACTCTGGGTTCAGAACCCTTATCTCTTTCCATTCCACTCTGTGTTCAGAACCCTTCTCTCCCTACACTCTGGGTTCAGAACCCTTATCTCCTTCCATTCTGGGTTCAGAACCCTTATCTCCTTCCACTCTGGGTTCAGAACCCTTCTCTCCCTCTACCACTCTGGGTTCAGAACAATTTTCTCCCTCCACTCTGTGTTCAGAACCCTTATCTCCCTCCACTCTGGGTTCAGAACTCTTCTCTCCTTCCACTCTGTGTTCAGAACCCTTCTCTCATTCACTCTTTGTTCAGAACCCTCTCTCTCATTCCACTCTGGGTTCAGAACCCTTAACTCCTTCCACTCTGGTTTCAGAACCCTTCTCTTTCTCCACTCTGGGTTCAGAACCCTTCTCTCCCTCTACCACTGGGTTCAGAACCATTTTCTCCCTCCACTCTGTGTTCAGAACCCTTCTCTCACAACACTCTGGGTTCAGAACCCTTATCTCCTTCCATTCTGGGTTCAGAACCCTTATCTCCTTCCACTCTGGGTTCAGAACCCTTCTCTCCCTCTACCACTCTGGGTTCAGAACAATTTTCTCCCTCCACTCTGTGTTCAGAACCCTTCTCTCCCTCTACTCTGGGTTCAGAACCCTTATATTCTTCCACTCTGGGTTCAGAACCCTTATCTCCCTCCACTCTGGGTTCAGAACTCTTCTCTCCTTCCACTCTGTGTTCAGAACCCTTCTCTCATTCACTCTTTGTTCAGAACCCTCTCTCTCATTCCACTCTGGAATCAGAACCCTTCTCTCCCTCCACTCTGGGTTCAGAACCCTTATCTCCTTCCACTCTGGGTTCAGAACCCTTATCTCCTTCCACTCTGGGTTCAGAACCCTTCTCTCCCTCTACCACTGGGTTCAGAACCCTTTTCTCCCTCCACTCTGTGTTCAGAACCCTTCTCTCCCTGTACTCTGGGTTCAGAACCATTTTCTCCCTCCGCTCTGTGTTCAGAACCCTTCTCTCCCTGTACTCTGGGTTCAGAACCCTTATCTTCTTCCACGCTGGGTTCAGAACCCTTATCTCCTTCCACTCTGGGTTCAGAACCCTTATCTCCTTCCATTCTGGGTTTAGAACCCTTATCTCCTTCCACTCTGTGTTCAGAACCCTTCTCTCCCTACACTCTGGGTTCAGAACCCTTATCTCCTTCCATTCTGGGTTCAGAACCCTTATCTCCCTCTACCACTGGGTTCAGAACCATTTTCTTCCTCCACTTTGTGTTCAGAACCCTTCTCTCCCTGTACTCTGGGTTCAGAACCCTTATCTTCTTCCACTCTGGGTTCAGAACCCTTATCTCCTTCCACTCTGGGTTCAGAACCCTTATCTCCCTCCACTCTGGGTTCAGAACTCTTCTCTCCTTCCACTCTGTGTTCAGAACCCTTCTCTCATTCACTCTTTGTTCAGAACCCTCTCTCTCATTCCACTCTGGAATCAGAACCCTTCTCTCCCTCCACTCTGGGTTCAGAACCCTTATCTCCTTCCACTCTGGGTTCAGAACCCTTAACTCCTTCCACTCTGGGTTCAGAACCCTTCTCTTTCTCCACTCTGGGTTCAGAACCCTTCTCTCCCTCTACCACTGGGTTCAGAACCATTTTCTCCCTCCACTCTGTGTTCAGAACCCTTCTCTCCCTGTACTCTGGGTTCAGAACCCTTATCTTCTTCCACTCTGGGTTCAGAACCCTTATCTCCTTCCACTCTGGGTTCAGAACCCTTATCTCTTTCCATTCCACTCTGTGTTCAGAACCCTTCTCTCCCTACACTCTGGGTTCAGAACACTTATCTCCTTCCATTCTGGGTTCAGAACCCTTATCTCCTTCCACTCTGGGTTCAGAACCCTTCTCTCCCTCTACCACTCTGGGTTCAGAACAATTTTCTCCCTCCACTCTGTGTTCAGAACCCTTATCTCCCTCCACTCTGGGTTCAGAACCCTTCTCTCATTCACTCTTTGTTCAGAACCCTCTCTCTCATTCCACTCTGGGTTCAGAACCCTTAACTCCTTCCACTCTGGTTTCAGAACCCTTCTCTTTCTCCACTCTGGGTTCAGAACCCTTCTCTCCCTCTACCACTGGGTTCAGAACCATTTTCTCCCTCCACTCTGTGTTCAGAACCCTTCTCTCCCTACACTCTGGGTTCAGAACCCTTATCTCCTTCCATTCTGGGTTCAGAACCCTTATCTCCTTCCACTCTGGGTTCAGAACCCTTCTCTCCCTCTACCACTCTGGGT
Source organism: Oncorhynchus kisutch (assembly GCF_002021735.2). NCBI lineage: Eukaryota > Metazoa > Chordata > Actinopteri > Salmoniformes > Salmonidae > Oncorhynchus > Oncorhynchus kisutch. The sequence goes on from NC_034180.2 coordinate 57,008,372, forward strand.
TCAGAACAATTTTCTCCCTCCACTCTGTGTTCAGAACCCTTCTCTCCCTCTACTCTGGGTTCAGAACCCTTATATTCTTCTACTCTGGGTTCAGAACCCTTATCTCCCTCCACTCTGGGTTCAGAACTCTTCTCTCCTTCCACTCTGTGTTCAGAACCCTTCTCTCATTCACTCTTTGTTCAGAACCCTCTCTCTCATTCCACTCTGGAATCAGAACCCTTCTCTCCCTCCACTCTGGGTTCAGAACCCTTATCTCCTTCCACTCTGGGTTCAGAACCCTTAACTCCTTCCACTCTGGTTTCAGAACCCTTCTCTTTCTCCACTCTGGGTTCAGAACCCTTCTCTCCCTCTACCACTGGGTTCAGAACCATTTTCTCCCTCCACTCTGTGTTCAGAACCCTTCTCTCCCTGTACTCTGGGTTCAGAACCATTTTCTCCCTCCGCTCTGTGTTCAGAACCCTTCTCTCCCTGTACTCTGGGTTCAGAACCCTTATCTTCTTCCACGCTGGGTTCAGAACCCTTATCTCCTTCCACTCTGGGTTCAGAACCCTTATCTCCTTCCATTCTGGGTTTAGAACCCTTCTCTCCTTCCACTCTGTGTTCAGAACCCTTCTCTCCCTACACTCTGGGTTCAGAACCCTTATCTCCTTCAATTCTGGGTTCAGAACCCTTATCTCCCTCTACCACTGGGTTCAGAACCATTTTCTCCCTCCACTCTGTGTTCAGAACCCTTCTCTCCCTGTACTCTGGGTTCAGAACCCTTATCTTCTTCCACTCTGGGTTCAGAACCCTTATCTCCTTCCACTCTGGGTTCAGAACCCTTATCTCCTTCCATTCTGGGTTTAGAACCCTTCTCTCCTTCCACTCTGTGTTCAGAACCCTTCTCTCCCTACACTCTGGGTTCAGAACCCTTATCTCCTTCCATTCTGGGTTCAGAACCCTTATCTCCTTCCACTCTGGGTTCAGAACCCTTCTCTCCCTCTACCACTCTGGGTTCAGAACAATTTTCTCCCTCCACTCTGTGTTCAGAACCCTTATCTCCCTCCACTCTGGGTTCAGAACTCTTCTCTCCTTCCACTCTGTGTTCAGAACCCTTCTCTCCCTGTACTCTGGGTCCAGAACCATTTTCTCCCTCCGCTCTGTGTTCAGAACGCTTCTCTCCCTGTACTCTGGGTTCAGAACCCTTATCTTCTTCCACGCTGGGTTCAGAACCCTTATCTCCTTCCATTCTGGGTTTAGAACCCTTCTCTCCTTCCACTCTGTGTTCAGAACCCTTCTCTCCCTACACTCTGGGTTCAGAACCCTTATCTCCTTCCATTCTGGGTTCAGAACCCTTATCTCCCTCTACCACTGGGTTCAGAACCCTTTTCTCCCTCCACTCTGTGTTCAGAACCCTTCTCTCCCTGTACTCTGGGTTCAGAACCATTTTCTCCCTCCGCTCTGTGTTCAGAACCCTTCTCTCCCTGTACTCTGGGTTCAGAACCCTTATCTTCTTCCACGCTGGGTTCAGAATCCTTATCTCCTTCCACTCTGGGTTCAGAACCCTTATCTCCTTCCATTCTGGGTTTAGAACCCTTATCTCCTTCCACTCTGTGTTCAGAACCCTTCTCTCCCTACACTCTGGGTTCAGAACCCTTATCTCCTTCCATTCTGGGTTCAGAACCCTTATCTCCCTCTACCACTGGGTTCAGAACCATTTTCTTCCTCCACTTTGTGTTCAGAACCCTTCTCTCCCTGTACTCTGGGTTCAGAACCCTTATCTTCTTCCACTCTGGGTTCAGAACCCTTATCTCCTTCCACTCTGGGTTCAGAACCCTTATCTCCCTCCACTCTGGGTTCAGAACTCTTCTCTCCTTCCACTCTGTGTTCAGAACCCTTCTCTCATTCACTCTTTGTTCAGAACCCTCTCTCTCATTCCACTCTGGAATCAGAACCCTTCTCTCCCTCCACTCTGGGTTCAGAACCCTTATCTCCTTCCACTCTGGGTTCAGAACCCTTAACTCCTTCCACTCTGGGTTCAGAACCCTTCTCTTTCTCCACTCTGGGTTCAGAACCCTTCTCTCCCTCTACCACTGGGTTCAGAACCATTTTCTCCCTCCACTCTGTGTTCAGAACCCTTCTCTCCCTGTACTCTGGGTTCAGAACCCTTATCTTCTTCCACTCTGGGTTCAGAACCCTTATCTCCTTCCACTCTGGGTTCAGAACCCTTATCTCTTTCCATTCCACTCTGTGTTCAGAACCCTTCTCTCCCTACACTCTGGGTTCAGAACCCTTATCTCCTTCCATTCTGGGTTCAGAACCCTTATCTCCTTCCACTCTGGGTTCAGAACCCTTCTCTCCCTCTACCACTCTGGGTTCAGAACAATTTTCTCCCTCCACTCTGTGTTCAGAACCCTTATCTCCCTCCACTCTGGGTTCAGAACTCTTCTCTCCTTCCACTCTGTGTTCAGAACCCTTCTCTCATTCACTCTTTGTTCAGAACCCTCTCTCTCATTCCACTCTGGGTTCAGAACCCTTAACTCCTTCCACTCTGGTTTCAGAACCCTTCTCTTTCTCCACTCTGGGTTCAGAACCCTTCTCTCCCTCTACCACTGGGTTCAGAACCATTTTCTCCCTCCACTCTGTGTTCAGAACCCTTCTCTCCCTACACTCTGGGTTCAGAACCCTTATCTCCTTCCATTCTGGGTTCAGAACCCTTATCTCCTTCCACTCTGGGTTCAGAACCCTTCTCTCCCTCTACCACTCTGGGTTCAGAACAATTTTCTCCCTCCACTCTGTGTTCAGAACCCTTCTCTCCCTCTACTCTGGGTTCAGAACCCTTATATTCTTCCACTCTGGGTTCAGAACCCTTATCTCCCTCCACTCTGGGTTCAGAACTCTTCTCTCCTTCCACTCTGTGTTCAGAACCCTTCTCTCATTCACTCTTTGTTCAGAACCCTCTCTCTCATTCCACTCTGGAATCAGAACCCTTCTCTCCCTCCACTCTGGGTTCAGAACCCTTATCTCCTTCCACTCTGGGTTCAGAACCCTTAACTCCTTCCACTCTGGTTTCAGAACCCTTCTCTTTCTCCACTCTGGGTTCAGAACCCTTCTCTCCCTCTACCACTGGGTTCAGAACCATTTTCTCCCTCCACTCTGTGTTCAGAACCCTTCTCTCCCTGTACTCTGGGTTCAGAACCATTTTCTCCCTCCGCTCTGTGTTCAGAACCCTTCTCTCCCTGTACTCTGGGTTCAGAACCCTTATCTTCTTCCACGCTGGGTTCAGAACCCTTATCTCCTTCCACTCTGGGTTCAGAACCCTTATCTCCTTCCATTCTGGGTTTAGAACCCTTCTCTCCTTCCACTCTGTGTTCAGAACCCTTCTCTCCCTACACTCTGGGTTCAGAACCCTTATCTCCTTCAATTCTGGGTTCAGAACCCTTATCTCCCTCTACCACTGGGTTCAGAACCATTTTCTCCCTCCACTCTGTGTTCAGAACCCTTCTCTCCCTGTACTCTGGGTTCAGAACCCTTATCTTCTTCCACTCTGGGTTCAGAACCCTTATCTCCTTCCACTCTGGGTTCAGAACCCTTATCTCCTTCCATTCTGGGTTTAGAACCCTTCTCTCCTTCCACTCTGTGTTCAGAACCATTCTCTCCCTACACTCTGGGTTCAGAACCCTTATCTCCTTCCATTCTGGGTTCAGAACCCTTATCTCCTTCCACTCTGGGTTCAGAACCCTTCTCTCCCTCTACCACTCTGGGTTCAGAACAATTTTCTCCCTCCACTCTGTGTTCAGAACCCTTATCTCCCTCCACTCTGGGTTCAGAACTCTTCTCTCCTTCCACTCTGTGTTCAGAACCCTTCTCTCCCTGTACTCTGGGTCCAGAACCATTTTCTCCCTCCGCTCTGTGTTCAGAATGCTTCTCTCCCTGTACTCTGGGTTCAGAACCCTTATCTTCTTCCACGCTGGGTTCAGAACCCTTATCTCCTTCCATTCTGGGTTTAGAACCCTTCTCTCCTTCCACTCTGTGTTCAGAACCCTTCTCTCCCTACACTCTGGGTTCAGAACCCTTATCTCCTTCCATTCTGGGTTCAGAACCCTTATCTCCCTCTACCACTGGGTTCAGAACCATTTTCTCCCTCCACTCTGTGTTCAGAACCCTTCTCTCCCTACACTCTGGGTTCAGAACCCTTATCTCCTTCCACTCTGGGTTCAGAACCCTGTTCTCCCTACACTCTGGGTTCAGAACCCTTATCTCCTTCCATTCTGGGTTTAGAACCCTTCTCTCCTTCCACTCTGTGTTCAGAACCCTTCTCTCCCTACACTCTGGGTTCAGAACCCTTATCTCCTTCCATTCTGGGTTCAGAACCCTTATCTCCCTCTACCACTTGGTTCAGAACCATTTTCTCCCTCCACTCTGTGTTCAGAACCCTTCTCTCCCTACACTCTGGGTTCAGAACCCTTATCTCCTTCCATTCTGGGTTTAGAACCCTTCTCTCCTTCCACTCTGTGTTCAGAACCCTTCTCTCCCTACACTCTGGGTTCAGAACCCTTATCTCCTTCAATTCTGGGTTCAGAACCCTTATCTCCCTCTACCACTGGGTTCAGAACCATTTTCTCCCTCCACTCTGTGTTCAGAACCCTTCTCTCCCTGTACTCTGGGTTCAGAACCCTTATCTTCTTCCACTCTGGGTTCAGAACCCTTATCTCCTTCCACTCTGGGTTCAGAACCCTTATCTCCTTTCATTCTGGGTTTAGAACCCTTCTCTCCTTCCACTCTGTGTTCAGAACCCTTCTCTCCCTACACTCTGGGTTCAGAACCCTTATCTCCTTCCATTCTGGGTTCAGAACCCTTATCTCCTTCCACTCTGGGTTCAGAACCCTTCTCTCCCTCTACCACTCTGGGTTCAGAACAATTTTCTCCCTCCACTCTGTGTTCAGAACCCTTATCTCCCTCCACTCTGGGTTCAGAACTCTTCTCTCCTTCCACTCTGTGTTCAGAACCCTTCTCTCCCTGTACTCTGGGTCCAGAACCATTTTCTCCCTCCGCTCTGTGTTCAGAACGCTTCTCTCCCTGCACTCTGGGTTCAGAACCCTTCTCTCCCTCTACCACTCTGGGTTCAGAACAATTTTCTCCCTCCACTCTGTGTTCAGAACCCTTATCTCCCTCCACTCTGGGTTCAGAACTCTTCTCTCCTTCCACTCTGTGTTCAGAACCCTTCTCTCCCTGTACTCTGGGTCCAGAACCATTTTCTCCCTCCGCTCTGTGTTCAGAACGCTTCTCTCCCTGTACTCTGGGTTCAGAACCCTTATCTTCTTCCACGCTGGGTTCAGAACCCTTATCTCCTTCCATTCTGGGTTTAGAACCATTTTCTCCCTCCACTCTGTGTTCAGAACCCTTCTCTCCCTACACTCTGGGTTCAGAACCCTTATCTCCTTCCACTCTGGGTTCAGAACCCTGTTCTCCCTACACTCTGGGTTCAGAACCCTTATCTCCTTCCATTCTGGGTTTAGAACCCTTCTCTCCTTCCACTCTGTGTTCAGAACCCTTCTCTCCCTACACTCTGGGTTCAGAACCCTTATCTCCTTCCATTCTGGGTTCAGAACCCTTATCTCCCTCTACCACTTGGTTCAGAACCATTTTCTCCCTCCACTCTGTGTTCAGAACCCTTCTCTCCCTACACTCTGGGTTCAGAACCCTTATCTCCTTCCATTCTGGGTTCAGAACACTTATCTCCTTCCACTCTGGGTTCAGAACCCTTCTCTCCCTCTACCACTCTGGGTTCAGAACAATTTTCTCCCTCCACTCTGTGTTCAGAACCCTTATCTCCCTCCACTCTGGGTTCAGAACTCTTCTCTCCTTCCACTCTGTGTTAAGAACCCTTCTCTCATTCACTCTTTGTTCAGAACCCTCTCTCTCATTCCACTCTGGAATCAGAACCCTTCTCTCCCTCCACTCTGGGTTCAGAACCCTTATCTCCTTCCACTCTGGGTTCAGAACCCTTAACTCCTTCCATTCTGGGTTCAGAACCCTTATCTCCTTCCACTCTGGGTTCAGAACCCTTCTCTCCCTCTACCACTCTGGGTTCAGAACAATTTTCTCCCTCCACTCTGTGTTCAGAACCCTTCTCTCCCTCTACTCTGGATTCAGAACCCTTATCTTCTTCCACTCTGGGTTCAGAACCCTTATCTCCCTCCACTCTGGGTTCAGAACTCATCTCTCCTTCCATTCTGTGTTCAGAACCCTTCTCTCATTCACTCTTTGTTCAGAACCCTCTCTCTCATTCCACTCTGGAATCAGAACCCTTCTCTCCCTCCACTCTGGGTTCAGAACCCTTATCTCCTTCCACTCTGGGTTCAGAACCCTTAACTCCTTCCACTCTGGTTTCAGAACCCTTCTCTTTCTCCACTCTGGGTTCAGAACCCTTCTCTCCCTCTACCACTGGGTTCAGAACCATTTTCTCCCTCCACTCTGGGTTCAGAACCCTTCTCTCCCTGTACTCTGGGTTCAGAACCATTTTCTCCCTCCGCTCTGTGTTCAGAACCCTTCTCTCCCTGTACTCTGGGTTCAGAACCCTTATCTTCTTCCACGCTGGGTTCAGAACCCTTATCTCCTTCCACTCTGGGTTCAGAACCCTTATCTCCTTCCATTCTGGGTTTAGAACCCTTCTCTCCTTCCACTCTGTGTTCAGAACCCTTCTCTCCCTACACTCTGGGTTCAGAACCCTTATCTCCTTCCATTCTGGGTTCAGAACCCTTATCTCCCTCTACCACTGGGTTCAGAACCATTTTCTTCCTCCACTTTGTGTTCAGAACCCTTCTCTCCCTGTACTCTGGGTTCAGAACCCTTATCTTCTTCCACTCTGGGTTCAGAACCCTTATCTCCTTCCACTCTGGGTTCAGAACCCTTCTCTCCCTCCACTCTGGGTTCAGAACCCTTATCTCCTTCCACTCTGGGTTCAGAACCCTTAACTCCTTCCACTCTGGTTTCAGAACCCTTCTCTTTCTCCACTCTGGGTTCAGAACCCTTCTCTCCCTCTACCACTGGGTTCAGAACCATTTTCTCCCTCCACTCTGTGTTCAGAACCCTTCTCTCCCTGTACTCTGGGTTCAGAACCCTTATCTTCTTCCACTCTGGGTTCAGAACCCTTATCTCCTTCCACTCTGGGTTCAGAACCCTTATCTCCTTCCATTCTGGGTTTAGAACCCTTATCTTCTTCCACTCTGGGTTCAGAACCCTTATCTCCTTCCATTCTGGGTTCAGAACCCTTATCTCCTTCCACTCTGGGTTCAGAACCCTTCTCTCCCTCTACCACTCTGGGTTCAGAACAATTTTCTCCCTCCACTCTGTGTTCAGAACCCTTATCTCCCTCCACTCTGGGTTCAGAACTCTTCTCTCCTTCCACTCTGTGTTCAGAACCCTTCTCTCATTCACTCTTTGTTCAGAACCCTCTCTCTCATTCCACTCTGGGTTCAGAACCCTTAACTCCTTCCACTCTGGTTTCAGAACCCTTCTCTTTCTCCACTCTGGGTTCAGAACCCTTCTCTCCCTCTACCACTGGGTTCAGAACCATTTTCTCCCTCCACTCTGTGTTCAGAACCCCTTCTCTCCCTACACTCTGGGTTCAGAACCCTTATCTCCTTCCATTCTGGGTTCAGAACCCTTATCTCCTTCCACTCTGGGTTCAGAACCCTTCTCTCCCTCTACCACTCTGGGTTCAGAACAATTTTCTCCCTCCACTCTGTGTTCAGAACCCTTCTCTCCCTCTACTCTGGGTTCAGAACCCTTATCTTCTTCCACTCTGGGTTCAGAACCCTTATCTCCCTCCACTCTGGGTTCAGAACTCTTCTCTCCTTCCACTCTGTGTTCAGAACCCTTCTCTCATTCACTCTTTGTTCAGAACCCTCTCTCTCATTCCACTCTGGAATCAGAACCCTTCTCTCCCTCCAATCTGGGTTCAGAACCCTTATCTCCTTCCACTCTGGGTTCAGAACCCTTAACTCCTTCCACTCTGGTTTCAGAACCCTTCTCTTTCTCCACTCTGGGTTCAGAACCCTTCTCTCCCTCTACCACTGGGTTCAGAACCATTTTCTTCCTCCACTTTGTGTTCAGAACCCTTCTCTCCCTGTACTCTGGGTTCAGAACCCTTATCTTCTTCCACTCTGGGTTCAGAACCCTTATCTCCTTCCACTCTGGGTTCAGAACCCTTATCTCCCTCCACTCTGGGTTCAGAACTCTTCTCTCCTTCCACTCTGTGTTCAGAACCCTTCTCTCATTCACTCTTTGTTCAGAACCCTCTCTCTCATTCCACTCTGGAATCAGAACCCTTCTCTCCCTCCACTCTGGGTTCAGAACCCTTATCTCCTTCCACTCTGGGTTCAGAACCCTTAACTCCTTCCACTCTGGTTTCAGAACCCTTCTCTTTCTCCACTCTGGGTTCAGAACCCTTCTCTCCCTCTACCAAATGGGTTCAGAACCATTTTCTCCCTCCACTCTGTGTTCAGAACCCTTCTCTCCCTGTACTCTGGGTTCAGAACCCTTATCTTCTTCCACTCTGGGTTCAGAACCCTTATCTCCTTCCACTCTGGGTTCAGAACCCTTATCTCCTTCCATTCTGGGTTTAGAACCCTTCTCTCCTTCCACTCTGTGTTCAGAACCCTTCTCTCCCTACACTCTGGGTTCAGAACCCTTATCTCCTTCCATTCTGGGTTCAGAACCCTTATCTCCTTCCACTCTGGGTTCAGAACCCTTCTCTCCCTCTACCACTCTGGGTTCAGAACAATTTTCTCCCTCCACTCTGTGTTCAGAACCCTTATCTCCCTCCACTCTGGGTTCAGAACTCTTCTCTCCTTCCACTCTGTGTTCAGAACCCTTCTCTCATTCACTCTTTGTTCAGAACCCTCTCTCTCATTCCACTCTGGGTTCAGAACCCTTAACTCCTTCCACTCTGGTTTCAGAACCCTTCTCTTTCTCCACTCTGGGTTCAGAACCCTTCTCTCCCTCTACCACTGGGTTCAGAACCATTTTCTCCCTCCACTCTGTGTTCAGAACCCTTCTCTCCCTACACTCTGGGTTCAGAACCCTTATCTCCTTCCATTCTGGGTTCAGAACCCTTATCTCCTTCCACTCTGGGTTCAGAACCCTTCTCTCCCTCTACCACTCTGGGTTCAGAACAATTTTCTCCCTCCACTCTGTGTTCAGAACCCTTCTCTCCCTCTACTCTGGGTTCAGAACCCTTATCTTCTTCCACTCTGGGTTCAGAACCCTTATCTCCCTCCACTCTGGGTTCAGAACTCTTCTCTCCTTCCACTCTGTGTTCAGAACCCTTCTCTCATTCACTCTTTGTTCAGAACCCTCTCTCTCATTCCACTCTGGAATCAGAACCCTTCTCTCCCTCCAATCTGGGTTCAGAACCCTTATCTCCTTCCACTCTGGGTTCAGAACCCTTAACTCCTTCCACTCTGGTTTCAGAACCCTTCTCTTTCTCCACTCTGGGTTCAGAACCCTTCTCTCCCTCTACCACTGGGTTCAGAACCATTTTCTCCCTCCACTCTGTGTTCAGAACCCTTCTCTCCCTGTACTCTGGGTTCAGAACCATTTTCTCCCTCCGCTCTGTGTTCAGAACCCTTCTCTCCCTGTACTCTGGGTTCAGAACCCTTATCTTCTTCCACGCTGGGTTCAGAACCCTTATCTCCTTCCACTCTGGGTTCAGAACCCTTATCTCCTTCCATTCTGGGTTTAGAACCCTTCTCTCCTTCCACTCTGTGTTCAGAACCCTTCTCTCCCTACACTCTGGGTTCAGAACCCTTATCTCCTTCCATTCTGGGTTCAGAACCCTTATCTCCCTCTACCACTGGGTTCAGAACCATTTTCTCCCTCCACTCTGTGTTCAGAACCCTTCTCTCCCTGTACTCTGGGTTCAGAACCCTTATCTTCTTCCACTCTGGGTTCAGAACCCTTATCTCCTTCCACTCTGGGTTCAGAACCCTTATCTCCTTCCATTCTGGGTTTAGAACCCTTCTCTCCTTCCACTCTGTGTTCAGAACCCTTCTCTCCCTACACTCTGGGTTCAGAACCCTTATCTCCTTCCATTCTGGGTTCAGAACCCTTATCTCCTTCCACTCTGGGTTCAGAACCCTTCTCTCCCTCTACCACTCTGGGTTCAGAACAATTTTCTCCCTCCACTCTGTGTTCAGAACCCTTATCTCCCTCCACTCTGGGTTCAGAACTCTTCTCTCCTTCCACTCTGTGTTCAGAACCCTTCTCTCATTCACTCTTTGTTCAGAACCCTCTCTCTCATTCCACTCTGGAATCAGAACCCTTCTCTCCCTCCACTCTGGGTTCAGAACCCTTATCTCCTTCCACTCTGGGTTCAGAACCCTTAACTCCTTCCACTCTGGTTTCAGAACCCTTCTCTTTCTCCACTCTGGGATCAGAACCCTTCTCTCCCTCTACCACTGGGTTCAGAACCATTTTCTCCCTCCACTCTGTGTTCAGAACGCTTCTCTCCCTGTACTCTGGGTTCAGAACCCTTATCTTCTTCCACGCTGGGTTCAGAACCCTTATCTCCTTCCATTCTGGGTTTAGAACCCTTCTCTCCTTCCACTCTGTGTTCAGAACCCTTCTCTCCCTACACTCTGGGTTCAGAACCCTTATCTCCTTCCATTCTGGGTTCAGAACCCTTATCTCCCTCTACCACTGGGTTCAGAACCATTTTCTCCCTCCACTCTGTGTTCAGAACCCTTCTCTCCCTACACTCTGGGTTCAGAACCCTTATCTCCTTCCATTCTGGGTTCAGAACCCTTATCTCCTTCCACTCTGGGTTCAGAACCCTTCTCTCCCTCTACCACTCTGGGTTCAGAACAATTTTCTCCCTCCACTCTGTGTTCAGAACCCTTATCTCCCTCCACTCTGGGTTCAGAACTCTTCTCTCCTTCCACTCTGTGTTCAGAACCCTTCTCTCATTCACTCTTTGTTCAGAACCCTCTCTCTCATTCCACTCTGGAATCAGAACCCTTCTCTCCCTCCACTCTGGGTTCAGAACCCTTATCTCCTTCCACTCTGGGTTCAGAACCCTTAACTCCTTCCATTCTGGGTTCAGAACCCTTATCTCCTTCCACTCTGGGTTCAGAACCCTTCTCTCCCTCTACCACTCTGGGTTCAGAACAATTTTCTCCCTCCACTCTGTGTTCAGAACCCTTCTCTCCCTCTACTCTGGGTTCAGAACCCTTATCTTCTTCCACTCTGGGTTCAGAACCCTTATCTCCCTCCACTCTGGGTTCAGAACTCATCTCTCCTTCCACTCTGTGTTCAGAACCCTTCTCTCATTCACTCTTTGTTCAGAACCCTCTCTCTCATTCCACTCTGGAATCAGAACCCTTCTCTCCCTCCACTCTGGGTTCAGAACCCTTCTCTCCCTCTACCAATGTGTTCAGAACCATTTTCTCCCTCCACTCTGGGTTCAGAACCCTTCTCTCCCTTCACTCTGTGTTCAAAACCTGTATATCCTTCCACTCTGGGTTCAGAACCCTTCTCTCCCTCCAGTCTGGGTTCAGAACTCTTCTCTCCTTCCACTCTGTGTTCAGAACCCTTCTCTCATTCACTCTTTGTTCAGAACCCTCTCTCTCATTCCACTCTGGGTTCAGAACCCTTATCTCCTTCCACTCTGGGTTCAGAACCCTTAACTACTTCCACTCTGGTTTCAGAACCCTTCTCTTTCTCCACTCTGGGATCAGAACCCTTCTCTCCCTCTACCACTGGGTTCAGAACCATTATCTCCCTCCACTCTGTGTTCAGAACCCTTCTCTCCCTGTACTCTGGGTTCAGAACCCATATCTTCTTCCACTCTGGGTTCAGAACCCTTATCTCCTTCCACTCTGGGTTCAGAACCCTTATCTCCTTCCATTCTGGGTTTAGAACCCTTCTCTCCTTCCACTCTGTGTTCAGAACCCTTCTCTCCCTACACTCTGGGTTCAGAACCCTTATCTCCTTCCATTCTGGGTTCAGAACCCTTATCTCCTTCCACTCTGGGTTCAGAACCCTTAACTCCTTCCACTCTGGTTTCAGAACCCTTCTCTTTCTCCACTCTGGGATCAGAACCCTTCTCTCCCTCTACCACTGGGTTCAGAACCATTATCTCCCTCCACTCTGTTCAGAACCCTTCTCTCCCTGTACTCTGGGTTCAGAACCCTTATCTTCTTCCACTCTGGGTTCAGAACCCTTATCTCCTTCCACTCTGGGTTCAGAACCCTTATCTCCTTCCATTCTGGGTTTAGAACCCTTCTCTCCTTCCACTCTGTGTTCAGAACCCTTCTCTCCCTACACTCTGGGTTCAGAACCCTTATCTCCTTCCATTCTGGGTTCAGAACCCTTATCTCCTTCCACTCTGGGTTCAGAACCCTTCTCTCCCTCACCACTCTGGGTTCAGAACAATTTTCTCCCTCCACTCTGTGTTCAGAACCCTTCTCTCCCTCTACTCTGGGTTCAGAACCCTTACCCTCTTCCACTCTGGGTTCAGAACCCTTATCTCCTTCCACTCTGGGTTCAGAACCCTTATCTCGTTCCATTCTGGGTTTAGAACCCTTCTCTCCCTACACTCTGGGTTCAGAACCCTTATCTCCTTCCACTCTGGGTTCATAACCCTTCTCTTTCTCCACTCTGGGTTCAGAACCCGTATCTCCCTCTTCCACTCTGGGTTCAGAACCCTTCTCTCCCTCCACTCTGGTTTCAGAACCCTTATCTCCTTCCACTCTGGGTTCAGAACCCGTCTCTTTCTCCACTCTGGGTTCAGAGCCCTTATCTCCTTCCACTCTGGGTTCAGAACCCTTCTCTCCCTCTACCACTCTGGGTTCAGAACAATTTTCTCCCTCCACTCTGTGTTCAGAACCCTTATCTCCCTCCACTCTGGGTTCAGAACTCTTCTCTCCTTCCACTCTGTGTTCAGAACCCTTCTCTCATTCACTCTTTGTTCAGAACCCTCTCTCTCATTCCACTCTGGAATCAGAACCCTTCTCTCCCTCCACTCTGGGTTCAGAACCCTTATCTCCTTCCACTCTGGGTTCAGAACCCTTAACTCCTTCCACTCTGGTTTCAGAACCCTTCTCTTTCTCCACTCTGGGATCAGAACCCTTCTCTCCCTCTACCACTGGGTTCAGAACCATTTTCTCCCTCCACTCTGTGTTCAGAACGCTTCTCTCCCTGTACTCTGGGTTCAGAACCCTTATCTTCTTCCACGCTGGGTTCAGAACCCTTATCTCCTTCCATTCTGGGTTTAGAACCCTTCTCTCCTTCCACTCTGTGTTCAGAACCCTTCTCTCCCTACACTCTGGGTTCAGAACCCTTATCTCCTTCCATTCTGGGTTCAGAACCCTTATCTCCCTCTACCACTGGGTTCAGAACCATTTTCTCCCTCCACTCTGTGTTCAGAACCCTTCTCTCCCTACACTCTGGGTTCAGAACCCTTCTCTCATTCACTCTTTGTTCAGAACCCTCTCTCTCATTCCACTCTGGAATCAGAACCCTTCTCTCCCTCCACTCTGGGTTCAGAACCCTTATCTCCTTCCACTCTGGGTTCAGAACCCTTAACTCCTTCCATTCTGGGTTCAGAACCCTTATCTCCTTCCACTCTGGGTTCAGAACCCTTCTCTCCCTCTACCACTCTGGGTTCAGAACAATTTTCTCCCTCCACTCTGTGTTCAGAACCCTTCTCTCCCTCTACTCTGGGTTCAGAACCCTTATCTTCTTCCACTCTGGGTTCAGAACCCTTATCTCCCTCCACTCTGGGTTCAGAACTCATCTCTCCTTCCACTCTGTGTTCAGAACCCTTCTCTCATTCACTCTTTGTTCAGAACCCTCTCTCTCATTCCACTCTGGAATCAGAACCCTTATCTCCTTCCACTCTGGGTTCAGAACCCTTAACTCCTTCCACTCTGGTTTCAGAACCCTTCTCTTTCTCCACTCTGGGATCAGAACCCTTCTCGCCCTCTACCACTGGGTTCAGAACCATTATCTCCCTCCACTCTGTGTTCAGAACCCTTCTCTCCCTGTACTCTGGGTTCAGAACCCTTATCTTCTTCCACTCTGGGTTCAGAACCCTTATCTCCTTCCACTCTGGGTTCAGAACCCTTATCTCCTTCCATTCTGGGTTTAGAACCCTTCTCTCCTTCCACTCTGTGTTCAGAACCCTTCTCTCCCTACACTCTGGGTTCAGAACCCTAATCTCCTTCCATTCTGGGTTCAGAACCCTTATCTCCTTCCACTCTGGGTTCAGAACCCTTCTCTCCCTCACCACTCTGGGTTCAGAACAATTTTCTCCCTCCACTCTGTGTTCAGAACCCTTCTCTCCCTCTACTCTGGGTTCAGAACCCTTATCCTCTTCCACTCTGGGTTCAGAACCCTTATCTCCTTCCACTCTGGGTTCAGAACCCTTATCTCGTTCCATTCTGGGTTTAGAACCCTTCTCTCCCTACACTCTGGGTTCAGAACTCATCTCTCCTTCCACTCTGTGTTCAGAACCCTTCTCTCATTCACTCTTTGTTCAGAACCCTCTCTCTCATTCCACTCTGGAATCAGAACCCTTATCTCCTTCCACTCTGGGTTCAGAACCCTTAACTCCTTCCACTCTGGTTTCAGAACCCTTCTCTTTCTCCACTCTGGGATCAGAACCCTTCTCTCCCTCTACCACTGGGTTCAGAACCATTATCTCCCTCCACTCTGTGTTCAGAACCCTTCTCTCCCTGTACTCTGGGTTCAGAACCCTTATCTTCTTCCACTCTGGGTTCAGAACCCTTATCTCCTTCCACTCTGGGTTCAGAACCCTTATCTCCTTCCATTCTGGGTTTAGAACCCTTCTCTCCTTCCACTCTGTGTTCAGAACCCTTCTCTCCCTACACTCTGGGTTCAGAACCCTTATCTCCTTCCATTCTGGGTTCAGAACCCTTATCTCCTTCCACTCTGGGTTCAGAACCCTTCTCTCCCTCACCACTCTGGGTTCAGAACAATTTTCTCCCTCCACTCTGTGTTCAGAACCCTTCTCTCCCTCTACTCTGGGTTCAGAACCCTTATCCTCTTCCACTCTGGGTTCAGAACCCTTATCTCCTTCCACTCTGGGTTCAGAACCCTTATCTCGTTCCATTCTGGGTTTAGAACCCTTCTCTCCCTACACTCTGGGTTCAGAACCCTTATCTCCTTCCACTCTGGGTTCATAACCCTTCTCTTTCTCCACTCTGGGTTCAGAACCCGTATCTCCCTCTTCCACTCTGGGTTCAGAACCCTTCTCTCCCTCCACTCTGGTTTCAGAACCCTTATCTCCTTCCACTCTGGGTTCAGTACCCGTCTCTTTCTCCACTCTGGGTTCAGAGCCCTTATCTCCTTCCACTCTGGGTTCAGAACCCTTCTCTCCCTCTACCACTCTGGGTTCAGAACAATTTTCTCCCTCCACTCTGTGTTCAGAACCCTTATCTCCCTCCACTCTGGGTTCAGAACTCTTCTCTCCTTCCACTCTGTGTTCAGAACCCTTCTCTCATTCACTCTTTGTTCAGAACCCTCTCTCTCATTCCACTCTGGAATCAGAACCCTTCTCTCCCTCCACTCTGGGTTCAGAACCCTTATCTACTTCCACTCTGGGTTCAGAACCCTTAACTCCTTCCACTCTGGTTTCAGAACCCTTCTCTTTCTCCACTCTGGGATCAGAACCCTTCTCTCCCTCTACCACTGGGTTCAGAACCATTTTCTCCCTCCACTCTGTGTTCAGAACGCTTCTCTCCCTGTACTCTGGGTTCAGAACCCTTATCTTCTTCCACGCTGGGTTCAGAACCCTTATCTCCTTCCATTCTGGGTTTAGAACCCTTCTCTCCTTCCACTCTGTGTTCAGAACCTTTCTCTCCCTACACTCTGGGTTCAGAACCCTTATCTCCTTCCATTCTGGGTTCAGAACCCTTATCTCCCTCTACCACTGGGTTCAGAACCATTTTCTCCCTCCACTCTGTGTTCAGAACCCTTCTCTCCCTGCACTCTGGGTTCAGAACCCTTCTCTCATTCACTCTTTGTTCAGAACCCTCTCTCTCATTCCACTCTGGAATCAGAACCCTTCTCTCCCTCCACTCTGGGTTCAGAACCCTTATCTCCTTCCACTCTGGGTTCAGAACCCTTAACTCCTTCCATTCTGGGTTCAGAACCCTTATCTCCTTCCACTCTGGGTTCAGAACCCTTCTCTCCCTCTACCACTCTGGGTTCAGAACAATTTTCTCCCTCCACTCTGTGTTCAGAACCCTTCTCTCCCTCTACTCTGGGTTCAGAACCCTTATCTTCTTCCACTCTGGGTTCAGAACCCTTATCTCCCTCCACTCTGGGTTCAGAACTCATCTCTCCTTCCACTCTGTGTTCAGAACCCTTCTCTCATTCACTCTTTGTTCAGAACCCTCTCTCTCATTCCACTCTGGAATCAGAACCCTTCTCTCCCTCCACTCTGGGTTCAGAACCCTTCTCTCCCTCTACCAATGTGTTCAGAACAATTTTCTCCCTCCACTCTGGGTTCAGAACCCTTCTCTCCCTTCACTCTGTGTTCAAAACCTGTATATCCTTCCACTCTGGGATCAGAACCCTTCTCTCCCTCCAGTCTGGGTTCAGAACTCTTCTCTCCTTCCACTCTGTGTTCAGAACCCTTCTCTCATTCACTCTTTGTTCAGAACCCTCTCTCTCATTCCACTCTGGGTTCAGAACCCTTATCTCCTTCCACTCTGGGTTCAGAACCCTTAACTCCTTCCACTCTGGTTTCAGAACCCTTCTCTTTCTCCACTCTGGGATCAGAACCCTTCTCTCCCTCTACCACTGGGTTCAGAACCATTATCTCCCTCCACTCTGTGTTCAGAACCCTTCTCTCCCTGTACTCTGGGTTCAGAACCCTTATCTTCTTCCACTCTGGGTTCAGAACCCTTATCTCCTTCCACTCTGGGTTCAGAACCCTTATCTCCTTCCATTCTGGGTTTAGAACCCTTCTCTCCTTCCACTCTGTG
Organism: Oncorhynchus kisutch; assembly: GCF_002021735.2. Lineage (NCBI taxonomy): Eukaryota > Metazoa > Chordata > Actinopteri > Salmoniformes > Salmonidae > Oncorhynchus > Oncorhynchus kisutch. Next base: position 57,025,369 of record NC_034180.2, read on the forward strand.
TTCAGAACCCTTCTCTCCCTACACTCTGGGTTCAGAACCCTTATCTCCTTCCATTCTGGGTTCAGAACCCTTATCTCCTTCCACTCTGGGTTCAGAACCCTTCTCTCCCTCACCACTCTGGGTTCAGAACAATTTTCTCCCTCCACTCTGTGTTCAGAACCCTTCTCTCCCTCTACTCTGGGTTCAGAACCCTTATCCTCTTCCACTCTGGGTTCAGAACCCTTATCTCCTTCCACTCTGGGTTCAGAACCCTTATCTCATTCCATTCTGGGTTTAGAACCCTTCTCTCCCTACACTCTGGGTTCAGAACCCTTATCTCCTTCCACTCTGGGTTCAGAACCCTTATCTCCCTCTACCACTGGGTTCAGAACCATTTTCTCCCTCCACTCTGTGTTCAGAACCCTTCTCTCCCTGCACTCTGGGTTCAGAACCCTTCTCTCATTCACTCTTTGTTCAGAACCCTCTCTCTCATTCCACTCTGGAATCAGAACCCTTCTCTCCCTCCACTCTGGGTTCAGAACCCTTATCTCCTTCCACTCTGGGTTCAGAACCCTTAACTCCTTCCATTCTGGGTTCAGAACCCTTATCTCCTTCCACTCTGGGTTCAGAACCCTTCTCTCCCTCTACCACTCTGGGTTCAGAACAATTTTCTCCCTCCACTCTGTGTTCAGAACCCTTCTCTCCCTCTACTCTGGGTTCAGAACCCTTATCTCCCTCTACCACTGGGTTCAGAACCATTTTCTCCCTCCACTCTGTGTTCAGAACCCTTATCTCCCTCCACTCTGGGTTCAGAACTCTTCTCTCCTTCCACTCTGTGTTCAGAACCCTTCTCTCCCTCCACTCTGGTTTCAGAAACCTTATCTCCTTCCACTCTGGGTTCAGAACCCTTATCTCCTTCCATTCTGGGTTTAGAACCCTTCTCTCCTTCCACTCTGGGTTCATAGCCCTTCTTTCTCTCCACTCTGGGTTCAGAACCCTTATCTTCTTCCACTCTGGGTTCATAACCCTTCTTTTTCTCCACTCTGGGTTCAGAACCCTTCTCTCCCTCTACAACTCTGGGTTCAGAACCCGTCTCTCCCACTACCACAATGGGTTCAGAACCCTTCTCTCCCTCCACTCTGGGTTCAGAACCCTTATCTCCCTCCACTCTGGGTTCAGAACTCTTCTCTCCTTCCACTCTGGGTTCGGAACCCTTATCTCCCTCCACTCTGGGTTCAGAACTCCTCTCTCATTCCACTCTGTGTTCAGAATCCTTCTCTCCCTCCACTCTGGGATCAGAAAACGTATCTCCTTCCACTCTGTGTTCAGAACCCTTCTCTCATTCACTCTGGGTTCAGAACCGTCTCTCTCATTCCACTCTGGGTTCAGAACCCTTCTCTCCCTCCACTCTTGTTTCAGAAACCTTATCTCCTTCCACTCTGGGTTCAGAACCCTTATCTCCTTCCATTCTGGGTTTAGAACCCTTCTCTCCTTCCACTCTGGGTTCAGAGCCCTTCTTTCTCTCCACTCTGGGTTCAGAACCCTTATCTTCTTCCACTCTGGGTTCATAACCCTTCTTTTTCTCCACTCTGGGTTCAGAACCCTTCTCTCCCTCTACCACTCTGGGTTCAGAACCCTTCTCTCCCTCTACCACAATGGGTTCAGAACCCTTCTCTCCCTCCACTCTTTGTTCAGAACCCTTCTCTCCTTCCAGTCTGTGTTTTGAACCCTTCTCTCCCTCCACTGTGGGTTCAGAACCCTTCTCTCCCTCCACTGTGGGTTTAGAACCCTTCTCTCTCTCCACTCTGGGTTCAGAACCTGTATCTCTCTCTACCACTCTGGGTTCAGAACCCTTCTCTCCCTCCACTCTGGGTTCAGAACCCTTCTCTCCCTCCACTCTGGGTTCAGAACCCTTATCTCCCTCCACTCTGGGTTCAGAACTCTTCTCTCCTTCCACTCTGTGTTCAGAACCCTTCTCTCCCTCCACTCTGGTTTCAGAAACCTTATCTCCTTCCACTCTGGGTTCAGAACCCTTATCTCCTTCCATTCTGGGTTTAGAACCCTTCTCTCCTTCCACTCTGGGTTCATAGCCCTTCTTTCTCTCCACTCTGGGTTCAGAACCCTTATCTTCTTCCACTCTGGGTTCATAACCCTTCTTTTTCTCCACTCTGGGTTCAGAACCCTTCTCTCCCTCTACCACTCTGGGTTCAGAACCCTTCTCTCCCTCTACCACAATGGGTTCAGAACCCTTCTCTCCCTCCACTCTTTGTTCAGAACCCTTCTCTCCTTCCAGTCTGTGTTTTGAACCCTTCTCTCCCTCCAATGTGGGTTCAGAACCCTTCTCTCCCTCCACTGTGGGTTCAGAACCCTTCTCTCTCTCCACTCTGGGTTCAGAACCTGTATCTCTCTCTACCACTCTGGGTTCAGAACCCTTCTCTCCCTCCACTCTGGGTTCAGAACCCTTCTCTCCCTCCACTCTGGGTTCAGAACCCTTATCTCCCTCCACTCTGGGTTCAGAACTCTTCTCTCCTTCCACTCTGTGTTCAGAACCCTTCTCTCATTCACTCTTTGTTCAGAACCCTCTCTCTCATTCCACTCTGGAATCAGAACCCTTCTCTCCCTCCACTCTGGGTTCAGAACCCTTATCTCCTTCCACTCTGGGTTCAGAACCCTTAACTCCTTCCACTCTGGTTTCAGAACCCTTCTCTTTCTCCACTCTGGGTTCAGAACCCTTCTCTCCCTCTACCACTGGGTTCAGAACCATTTTCTCCCTCCACTCTGTGTTCAGAACCCTTCTCTCCCTGTACTCTGGGTTCAGAACCATTTTCTCCCTCCACTCTGTGTTCAGAACCCTTCTCTCCCTGGACTCTGGGTTCAGAACCCTTATCTTCTTCCACTCTGGGTTCAGAACCCTTATCTCCTTCCACTCTGGGTTCAGAACCCTTATCTCCTTCCATTCTGGGTTTAGAACCCTTCTCTCCTTCCACTCTGGGTTCAGAACCCTTATCTCCTTCCACTCTGGGTTCATAACCCTTCTCTTTCTCCACTCTGGGTTCAGAACCCGTATCTCCCTCTTCCACTCTGGGTTCAGAACCCTTCTCTCCCTCCACTCTGGTTTCAGAACCCTTATCTCCCTCCACTCTGGGTTCAGAACCCTTATCTCCTTCCACTCTGGGTTCAGAACCCTTATCTCCTTCCATTCTGGGTTTAGAACCCTTCTCTCCTTCCACTCTGTGTTCAGAACCCTTCTCTCCCTACACTCTGGGTTCAGAACCCTTATCTCCCTCCATTCTGGATTCAGAACCCTTATCTCCTTCCACTCTGGGTTCAGAACCCTTCTCTCCCTCTACCACTCTGGGTTCAGAACAATTTTCTCCCTCCACTCTGTGTTCAGAACCCTTCTCTCCCTCTACTCTGGGTTCAGAACCCTTATCTTCTTCCACTCTGGGTTCAGAACCCTTATCTCCTTCCACTCTGGGTTCAGAACCCTTATCTCGTTCCATTCTAGGTTTAGAGCCCTTCTCTCCCTACACTCTGGGTTCAGAACCCTTATCTCCTTCCATTCTGGGTTTAGAACCCTTCTCTCCTTCCACTCTGGGTTCAGAACCCTTATCTCCTTCCACTCTGGGTTCATAACCCTTCTCTTTCTCCACTCTGGGTTCAGAACCCGTATCTCCCTCTTCCACTCTGGGTTCAGAACCCTTCTCTCCCTCCACTCTGGTTTCAGAACCCTTATCTCCCTCCACTCTGGGTTCAGAACTCTTCTCTCCTTCCACTCTGTGTTCATAACCCTTCTCTCATTCACTCTTTGTTCAGAACCCTCTCTCTCATTCCACTCTGGAATCAGAACCCTTCTCTCCCTCCACTCTGGGTTCAGAACCCTTATCTCCTTCCACTCTGGGTTCAGAACCCTTAACTCCTTCCACTCTGGTTTCAGAACCCTTCTCTTTCTCCACTCTGGGTTCAGAACCCTTCTCTCCCTCTACCACTGGGTTCAGAACCATTTTCTCCCTCCACTCTGTGTTCAGAACCCTTCTCTCCCTGTACTCTGGGTTCAGAACCATTTTCTCCCTCCACTCTGTGTTCAGAACCCTTCTCTCCCTGTACTCTGGGTTCAGAACCCTTATCTTCTTCCACTCTGGGTTCAGAACCCTTATCTCCTTCCACTCTGGGTTCAGCACCCTTATCTCCTTCCATTCTGGGTTTAGAACCCTTCTCTCCTTCCACTCTGTGTTCAGAACCCTTCTCTCCCTACACTCTGGGTTCAGAACCCTTATCTCCTTCCATTCTGGATTCAGAACCCTTATCTCCTTCCACTCTGGGTTCAGAACCCTTCTCTCCATCTACCACTCTGGGTTCAGAACAATTTTCTCCCTCCACTCTGTGTTCAGAACCCTTCTCTCCCTCTACTCTGGGTTCAGAACCCTTATCTTCTTCCACTCTGGGTTCAGAACCCTTATCTCCTTCCACTCTGGGTTCAGAACCCTTATCTCGTTCCATTCTGGGTTTAGAACCCTTCTCTCCCTACACTCTGGGTTCAGAACCCTTCTCTCCCTCTACCACTCTGGGTTCAGAACAATTTTCTCCCTCCACTCTGTGTTCAGAACCCTTCTCTCCCTCTACTCTGGGTTCAGAACCCTTATCTCCCTCTACCACTGGGTTCAGAACCATTTTCTCCCTCCACTCTGTGTTCAGAACCCTTATCTCCCTCCACTCTGGGTTCAGAACTCTTCTCTCCTTCCACTCTGTGTTCAGAACCCTTCTCTCCCTCCACTCTGGTTTCAGAAACCTTATCTCCTTCCACTCTGGGTTCAGAACCCTTATCTCCTTCCATTCTGGGTTTAGAACCCTTCTCTCCTTCCACTCTGGGTTCATAGCCCTTCTTTCTCTCCACTCTGGGTTCAGAACCCTTATCTTCTTCCACTCTGGGTTCATAACCCTTCTTTTTCTCCACTCTGGGTTCAGAACCCTTCTCTCCCTCTACAACTCTGGGTTCAGAACCCGTCTCTCCCACTACCACAATGGGTTCAGAACCCTTCTCTCCCTCCACTCTGGGTTCAGAACCCTTATCTCCCTCCACTCTGGGTTCAGAACTCTTCTCTCCTTCCACTCTGGGTTCGGAACCCTTATCTCCCTCCACTCTGGGTTCAGAACTCCTCTCTCATTCCACTCTGTGTTCAGAATCCTTCTCTCCCTCCACTCTGGGATCAGAAAACGTATCTCCTTCCACTCTGTGTTCAGAACCCTTCTCTCATTCACTCTGGGTTCAGAACCGTCTCTCTCATTCCACTCTGGGTTCAGAACCCTTCTCTCCCTCCACTCTTGTTTCAGAAACCTTATCTCCTTCCACTCTGGGTTCAGAACCCTTATCTCCTTCCATTCTGGGTTTAGAACCCTTCTCTCCTTCCACTCTGGGTTCAGAGCCCTTCTTTCTCTCCACTCTGGGTTCAGAACCCTTATCTTCTTCCACTCTGGGTTCATAACCCTTCTTTTTCTCCACTCTGGGTTCAGAACCCTTCTCTCCCTCTACCACTCTGGGTTCAGAACCCTTCTCTCCCTCTACCACAATGGGTTCAGAACCCTTCTCTCCCTCCACTCTTTGTTCAGAACCCTTCTCTCCTTCCAGTCTGTGTTTTGAACCCTTCTCTCCCTCCACTGTGGGTTCAGAACCCTTCTCTCCCTCCACTGTGGGTTTAGAACCCTTCTCTCTCTCCACTCTGGGTTCAGAACCTGTATCTCTCTCTACCACTCTGGGTTCAGAACCCTTCTCTCCCTCCACTCTGGGTTCAGAACCCTTCTCTCCCTCCACTCTGGGTTCAGAACCCTTATCTCCCTCCACTCTGGGTTCAGAACTCTTCTCTCCTTCCACTCTGTGTTCAGAACCCTTCTCTCCCTCCACTCTGGTTTCAGAAACCTTATCTCCTTCCACTCTGGGTTCAGAACCCTTATCTCCTTCCATTCTGGGTTTAGAACCCTTCTCTCCTTCCACTCTGGGTTCATAGCCCTTCTTTCTCTCCACTCTGGGTTCAGAACCCTTATCTTCTTCCACTCTGGGTTCATAACCCTTCTTTTTCTCCACTCTGGGTTCAGAACCCTTCTCTCCCTCTACCACTCTGGGTTCAGAACCCTTCTCTCCCTCTACCACAATGGGTTCAGAACCCTTCTCTCCCTCCACTCTTTGTTCAGAACCCTTCTCTCCTTCCAGTCTGTGTTTTGAACCCTTCTCTCCCTCCAATGTGGGTTCAGAACCCTTCTCTCCCTCCACTGTGGGTTCAGAACCCTTCTCTCTCTCCACTCTGGGTTCAGAACCTGTATCTCTCTCTACCACTCTGGGTTCAGAACCCTTCTCTCCCTCCACTCTGGGTTCAGAACCCTTCTCTCCCTCCACTCTGGGTTCAGAACACTTATCTCCCTCCACTCTGGGTTCAGAACTCTTCTCTCCTTCCACTCTGTGTTCAGAACCCTTCTCTCATTCACTCTTTGTTCAGAACCCTCTCTCTCATTCCACTCTGGAATCAGAACCCTTCTCTCCCTCCACTCTGGGTTCAGAACCCTTATCTCCTTCCACTCTGGGTTCAGAACCCTTAACTCCTTCCACTCTGGTTTCAGAACCCTTCTCTTTCTCCACTCTGGGTTCAGAACCCTTCTCTCCCTCTACCACTGGGTTCAGAACCATTTTCTCCCTCCACTCTGTGTTCAGAACCCTTCTCTCCCTGTACTCTGGGTTCAGAACCATTTTCTCCCTCCACTCTGTGTTCAGAACCCTTCTCTCCCTGGACTCTGGGTTCAGAACCCTTATCTTCTTCCACTCTGGGTTCAGAACCCTTATCTCCTTCCACTCTGGGTTCAGAACCCTTATCTCCTTCCATTCTGGGTTTAGAACCCTTCTCTCCTTCCACTCTGGGTTCAGAACCCTTATCTCCTTCCACTCTGGGTTCATAACCCTTCTCTTTCTCCACTCTGGGTTCAGAACCCGTATCTCCCTCTTCCACTCTGGGTTCAGAACCCTTCTCTCCCTCCACTCTGGTTTCAGAACCCTTATCTCCCTCCACTCTGGGTTCAGAACCCTTATCTCCTTCCACTCTGGGTTCAGAACCCTTATCTCCTTCCATTCTGGGTTTAGAACCCTTCTCTCCTTCCACTCTGTGTTCAGAACCCTTCTCTCCCTACACTCTGGGTTCAGAACCCTTATCTCCCTCCATTCTGGATTCAGAACCCTTATCTCCTTCCACTCTGGGTTCAGAACCCTTCTCTCCCTCTACCACTCTGGGTTCAGAACAATTTTCTCCCTCCACTCTGTGTTCAGAACCCTTCTCTCCCTCTACTCTGGGTTCAGAACCCTTATCTTCTTCCACTCTGGGTTCAGAACCCTTATCTCCTTCCACTCTGGGTTCAGAACCCTTATCTCGTTCCATTCTAGGTTTAGAGCCCTTCTCTCCCTACACTCTGGGTTCAGAACCCTTATCTCCTTCCATTCTGGGTTTAGAACCCTTCTCTCCTTCCACTCTGGGTTCAGAACCCTTATCTCCTTCCACTCTGGGTTCATAACCCTTCTCTTTCTCCACTCTGGGTTCAGAACCCGTATCTCCCTCTTCCACTCTGGGTTCAGAACCCTTCTCTCCCTCCACTCTGGTTTCAGAACCCTTATCTCCCTCCACTCTGGGTTCAGAACTCTTCTCTCCTTCCACTCTGTGTTCATAACCCTTCTCTCATTCACTCTTTGTTCAGAACCCTCTCTCTCATTCCACTCTGGAATCAGAACCCTTCTCTCCCTCCACTCTGGGTTCAGAACCCTTATCTCCTTCCACTCTGGGTTCAGAACCCTTAACTCCTTCCACTCTGGTTTCAGAACCCTTCTCTTTCTCCACTCTGGGTTCAGAACCCTTCTCTCCCTCTACCACTGGGTTCAGAACCATTTTCTCCCTCCACTCTGTGTTCAGAACCCTTCTCTCCCTGTACTCTGGGTTCAGAACCATTTTCTCCCTCCACTCTGTGTTCAGAACCCTTCTCTCCCTGTACTCTGGGTTCAGAACCCTTATCTTCTTCCACTCTGGGTTCAGAACCCTTATCTCGTTCCACTCTGGGTTCAGCACCCTTATCTCCTTCCATTCTGGGTTTAGAACCCTTCTCTCCTTCCACTCTGTGTTCAGAACCCTTCTCTCCCTACACTCTGGGTTCAGAACCCTTATCTCCTTCCATTCTGGATTCAGAACCCTTATCTCCTTCCACTCTGGGTTCAGAACCCTTCTCTCCATCTACCACTCTGGGTTCAGAACAATTTTCTCCCTCCACTCTGTGTTCAGAACCCTTCTCTCCCTCTACTCTGGGTTCAGAACCCTTATCTTCTTCCACTCTGGGTTCAGAACCCTTATCTCCTTCCACTCTGGGTTCAGAACCCTTATCTCGTTCCATTCTGGGTTTAGAACCCTTCTCTCCCTACACTCTGGGTTCAGAACCCTTATCTCCTTCCATTCTGGGTTTAGAACCCTTCTCTCCTTCCACTCTGGGTTCAGAACCCTTATCTCCTTCCACTCTGGGTTCATAACCCTTCTCTTTCTCCACTCTGGGTTCAGAACCCGTATCTCCCTCTTCCACTCTGGGTTCAGAACCCTTCTCTCCCTCCTCTCTGGTTTCAGAACCCTTATCTCCTTCCACTCTGGGTTCAGAACCCGTCTCTTTCTCCACTCTGGGTTCAGAGCCCTTCTCTCCTTCTACCACTGGGTTCAGAACCCTTCTCTCCCTCCATTCTGGGTTCATAACCCTTATCTCCTTCCACTCTGGGATCAGAACCCTTCTCTCCTTCCACCACTCTGGGATCAGAAAGCTTCTCTCCCTCCACTCGGGGTTCAGAACCCTTTTCTCCCTCCACTCTGGGTTCAGGGCCTGTATCTCCTTCCACTCTTTGTTCATAACCCTTCTCTTTCTCCACTCTGGGTTCAGAACCCGTATCTCCCTCTTCCACTCTGGGTTCAGAACCCTTCTCTCCCTCCACTCTGGTTTCAGAACCCTTATCTCCCTCCACTCTGGGTTCAGAACTCTTCTCTCCTTCCACTCTGTGTTCATAACCCTTCTCTCATTCACTCTTTGTTCAGAACCCTCTCTCTCATTCCACTCTGGAATCAGAACCCTTCTCTCCCTCCACTCTGGGTTCAGAACCCTTATCTCCTTCCACTCTGGGTTCAGAACCCTTAACTCCTTCCACTCTGGTTTCAGAACCCTTCTCTTTCTCCACTCTGGGTTCAGAACCCTTCTCTCCCTCTACCACTGGGTTCAGAACCATTTTCTCCCTCCACTCTGTGTTCAGAACCCTTCTCTCCCTCCACTCTGGGTTCAGAACCCTTCTCTCCCTCCACTCTGGGTTCAGAACCCTTATCTCCCTCCACTCTGGGTTCAGAACTCTTCTCTCCTTCCACTCTGTGTTCAGAACCCTTCTCTCCCTCCACTCTGGTTTCAGAAACCTTATCTCCTTCCACTCTGGGTTCAGAACCCTTATCTCCTTCCATTCTGGGTTTAGAACCCTTCTCTCCTTCCACTCTGGGTTCATAGCCCTTCTTTCTCTCCACTCTGGGTTCAGAACTCTTATCTTCTTCCACTCTGGGTTCATAACCCTTCTTTTTCTCCACTCTGGGTTCAGAACCCTTCTCTCCCTCTACCACTCTGGGTTCAGAACCCTTCTCTCCCTCTACCACAATGGGTTCAGAACCCTTCTCTCCCTCCACTCTTTGTTCAGAACCCTTCTCTCCTTCCAGTCTGTGTTTTGAACCCTTCTCACCCTCCACTGTGGGTTCAGAACCCTTCTCTCCCTCCACTGTGGGTTCAGAACCCTTCTCTCTCTCCACTCTGGGTTCAGAACCTGTATCTCTCTCTACCACTCTGGGTTCAGAACCCTTCTCTCCCTCCACTCTGGGTTCAGAACCCTTCTCTCCCTCCACTCTGGGTTCAGAACCCTTATCTCCCTCCACTCTGGGTTCAGAACTCTTCTCTCCTTCCACTCTGTGTTCAGAACCCTTCTCTCATTCACTCTTTGTTCAGAACCCTCTCTCTCATTCCACTCTGGAATCAGAACCCTTCTCTCCCTCCACTCTGGGTTCAGAACCCTTATCTCCTTCCACTCTGGGTTCAGAACCCTTAACTCCTTCCACTCTGGTTTCAGAACCCTTCTCTTTCTCCACTCTGGGTTCAGAACCCTTCTCTCCCTCTACCACTGGGTTCAGAACCATTTTCTCCCTCCACTCTGTGTTCAGAACCCTTCTCTCCCTGTACTCTGGGTTCAGAACCATTTTCTCCCTCCACTCTGTGTTCAGAACCCTTCTCTCCCTGGACTCTGGGTTCAGAACCCTTATCTTCTTCCACTCTGGGTTCAGAACCCTTATCTCCTTCCACTCTGGGTTCAGAACCCTTATCTCCTTCCATTCTGGGTTTAGAACCCTTCTCTCCTTCCACTCTGTGTTCAGAACCCTTCTCTCCCTACACTCTGGGTTCAGAACCCTTATCTCCCTCCATTCTGGATTCAGAACCCTTATCTCCTTCCACTCTGGGTTCAGAACCCTTCTCTCCCTCTACCACTCTGGGTTCAGAACAATTTTCTCCCTCCACTCTGGGTTCAGAACCCTTCTCTCCCTACACTCTGGGTTCAGAACCCTTATCTCCTTCCATTCTGGGTTTAGAACCCTTCTCTCCTTCCACTCTGGGTTCAGAACCCTTATCTCCTTCCACTCTGGGTTCATAACCCTTCTCTTTCTCCACTCTGGGTTCAGAACCCGTATCTCCCTCTTCCACTCTGGGTTCAGAACCCTTCTCTCCCTCCACTCTGGTTTCAGAACCCTTATCTCCCTCCACTCTGGGTTCAGAACTCTTCTCTCCTTCCACTCTGTGTTCATAACCCTTCTCTCATTCACTCTTTGTTCAGAACCCTCTCTCTCATTCCACTCTGGAATCAGAACCCTTCTCTCCCTCCACTCTGGGTTCAGAACCCTTATCTCCTTCCACTCTGGGTTCAGAACCCTTAACTCCTTCCACTCTGGTTTCAGAACCCTTCTCTTTCTCCACTCTGGGTTCAGAACCCTTCTCTCCCTCTACCACTGGGTTCAGAACCATTTTCTCCCTCCACTCTGTGTTCAGAACCCTTCTCTCCCTGTACTCTGGGTTCAGAACCCTTATCTCCTTCCACTCTGGGTTCAGAACCCTTAACTCCTTCCACTCTGGGTTCAGAACCCTTATCTCCTTCCACTCTGGGTTCATAACCCTTCTCTTTCTCCACTCTGGGTTCAGAACCCGTATCTCCCTCTTCCACTCTGGGTTCAGAACCCTTCTCTCCCTCCACTCTGGTTTCAGAACCCTTATCTCCCTCCACTCTGGGTTCAGAACTCTTCTCTCCTTCCACTCTGTGTTCATAACCCTTCTCTCATTCACTCTTTGTTCAGAACCCTCTCTCTCATTCCACTCTGGAATCAGAACCCTTCTCTCCCTCCACTCTGGGTTCAGAACCCTTATCTCCTTCCACTCTGGGTTCAGAACCCTTAACTCCTTCCACTCTGGTTTCAGAACCCTTCTCTTTCTCCACTCTGGGTTCAGAACCCTTCTCTCCCTCTACCACTGGGTTCAGAACCATTTTCTCCCTCCACTCTGTGTTCAGAACCCTTCTCTCCCTGTACTCTGGGTTCAGAACCATTTTCTCCCTCCACTCTGTGTTCAGAACCCTTCTCTCCCTGTACTCTGGGTTCAGAACCCTTATCTTCTTCCACTCTGGGTTCAGAACCCTTATCTCCTTCCACTCTGGGTTCAGCACCCTTATCTCCTTCCATTCTGGGTTTAGAACCCTTCTCTCCTTCCACTCTGTGTTCAGAACCCTTCTCTCCCTACACTCTGGGTTCAGAACCCTTATCTCCTTCCATTCTGGATTCAGAACCCTTATCTCCTTCCACTCTGGGTTCAGAACCCTTCTCTCCATCTACCACTCTGGGTTCAGAACAATTTTCTCCCTCCACTCTGTGTTCAGAACCCTTCTCTCCCTCTACTCTGGGTTCAGAACCCTTATCTTCTTCCACTCTGGGTACAGAACCCTTATCTCCTTCCACTCTGGGTTCAGAACCCTTATCTCGTTCCATTCTGGGTTTAGAACCCTTCTCTCCCTACACTCTGGGTTCAGAACCCTTATCTCCTTCCATTCTGGGTTTAGAACCCTTCTCTCCTTCCACTCTGGGTTCAGAACCCTTATCTCCTTCCACTCTGGGTTCATAACCCTTCTCTTTCTCCACTCTGGGTTCAGAACCCGTATCTCCCTCTTCCACTCTGGGTTCAGAACCCTTCTCTCCCTCCTCTCTGGTTTCAGAACCCTTATCTCCTTCCACTCTGGGTTCAGAACCCGTCTCTTTCTCCACTCTGGGTTCAGAGCCCTTCTCTCCTTCTACCACTGGGTTCAGAACCCTTCTCTCCCTCCATTCTGGGTTCATAACCCTTATCTCCTTCCACTCTGGGATCAGAACCCTTCTCTCCTTCCACCACTCTGGGATCAGAAAGCTTCTCTCCCTCCACTCGGGGTTCAGAACCCTTCTCTCTCTCCACTCTGGGTTCAGAACCTGTATCTCTCTCTACCACTCTGGGTTCAGAACCCTTCTCTCCCTCCACTCTGGGTTCAGAACCCTTCTCTCCCTCCACTCTGGGTTCAGAACCCTTATCTCCCTCCACTCTGGGTTCAGAACTCTTCTCTCCTTCCACTCTGTGTTCAGAACCCTTCTCTCCCTCCACTCTGGTTTCAGAAACCTTATCTCCTTCCACTCTGGGTTCAGAACCCTTATCTCCTTCCATTCTGGGTTTAGAACCCTTCTCTCCTTCCACTCTGTGTTCATAACCCTTCTCTCATTCACTCTTTGTTCAGAACCCTCTCTCTCCTTCCACTCTGGGTTCATAGCCCTTCTTTCTCTCCACTCTGGGTTCAGAACCCTTATCTTCTTCCACTCTGGGTTCATAACCCTTCTTTTTCTCCACTCTGGGTTCAGAACCCTTCTCTCCCTCTACCACTCTGGTTTCAGAACCCTTCTCTCCCTCTACCACAATGGGTTCAGAACCCTTCTCTCCCTCCACTCTTTGTTCAGAACCCTTCTCTCCTTCCAGTCTGTGTTTTGAACCCTTCTCTCCCTCCACTGTGGGTTCAGAACCCTTCTCTCCCTCCACTGTGGGTTCAGAACCCTTCTCTCTCTCCACTCTGGGTTCAGAACCAGTATCTCTCTCTACCACTCTGGGTTCAGAACCCTTCTCTCCCTCCACTCTGGGTTCAGAACCCTTCTCTCCCTCCACTCTGGGTTCAGAACCCTTATCTCCCTCCACTCTGGGTTCAGAACTCTTCTCTCCTTCCACTCTGTGTTCAGAACCCTTCTCTCATTCACTCTTTGTTCAGAACCCTCTCTCTCATTCCACTCTGGAATCAGAACCCTTCTCTCCCTCCACTCTGGGTTCAGAACCCTTACCTCCTTCCACTCTGGGTTCAGAACCCTTAACTCCTTCCACTCTGGTTTCAGAACCCTTCTCTTTCTCCACTCTGGGTTCAGAACCCTTCTCTCCCTCTACCACTGGGTTCAGAACCATTTTCTCCCTCCACTCTGTGTTCAGAACCCTTCTCTCCCTGTACTCTGCGTTCAGAACCATTTTCTCCCTCCACTCTGTGTTCAGAACCCTTCTCTCCCTGTACTCTGGGTTCAGAACCCTTATCTTCTTCCACTCTGGGTTCAGAACCCTTATCTCCTTCCACTCTGGGTTCAGCACCCTTATCTCCTTCCATTCTGGGTTTAGAACCCTTCTCTCCTTCCACTCTGTGTTCAGAACCCTTCTCTCCCTACACTCTGGGTTCAGAACCCTTATCTCCTTCCATTCTGGATTCAGAACCCTTATCTCCTTCCACTCTGGGTTCAGAACCCTTCTCTCCATCTACCACTCTGGGTTCAGAACAATTTTCTCCCTCCACTCTGTGTTCAGAACCCTTCTCTCCCTCTACTCTGGGTTCAGAACCCTTATCTTCTTCCACTCTGGGTTCAGAACCCTTATCTCCTTCCACTCTGGGTTCAGAACCCTTATCTCGTTCCATTCTGGGTTTAGAACCCTTCTCTCCCTACACTCTGGGTTCAGAACCCTTATCTCCTTCCATTCTGAGTTTAGAACCCTTCTCTCCTTCCACTCTGGGTTCAGAACCCTTATCTCCTTCTACTCTGGGTTCATAACCCTTCTCTTTCTCCACTCTGGGTTCAGAACCCGTATCTCCCTCTTCCACTCTGGGTTCAGAACCCTTCTCTCCCTCCTCTCTGGTTTCAGAACCCTTATCTCCTTCCACTCTGGGTTCAGAACCCTTATCTCCCTCCACTCTGGGTTCAGAACTCTTCTCTCCTTCCACTCTGTGTTCATAACCCTTCTCTCATTCACTCTTTGTTCAGAACCCTCTCTCTCCTTCCACTCTGGGTTCATAGCCCTTCTTTCTCTCCACTCTGGGTTCAGAACCCTTATCTTCTTCCACTCTGGGTTCATAACCCTTCTTTTTCTCCACTCTGGGTTCAGAACCCTTCTCTCCCTCTACCACTCTGGTTTCAGAACCCTTCTCTCCCTCTACCACAATGGGTTCAGAACCCTTCTCTCCCTCCACTCTTTGTTCAGAACCCTTCTCTCCTTCCAGTCTGTGTTTTGAACCCTTCTCTCCCTCCACTGTGGGTTCAGAACCCTTCTCTCCCTCCACTGTGGGTTCAGAACCCTTCTCTCTCTCCACTCTGGGTTCAGAACCTGTATCTCTCTCTACCACTCTGGGTTCAGAACCCTTCTCTCCCTCCACTCTGGGTTCAGAACCCTTCTCTCCCTCCACTCTGGGTTCAGAACCCTTATCTCCCTCCACTCTGGGTTCAGAACTCTTCTCTCCTTCCACTCTGTGTTCAGAACCCTTCTCTCATTCACTCTTTGTTCAGAACCCTCTCTCTCATTCCACTCTGGAATCAGAACCCTTCTCTCCCTCCACTCTGGGTTCAGAACCCTTACCTCCTTCCACTCTGGGTTCAGAACCCTTAACTCCTTCCACTCTGGTTTCAGAACCCTTCTCTTTCTCCACTCTGGGTTCAGAACCCTTCTCTCCCTCTACCACTGGGTTCAGAACCATTTTCTCCCTCCACTCTGTGTTCAGAACCCTTCTCTCCCTGTACTCTGCGTTCAGAACCATTTTCTCCCTCCACTCTGTGTTCAGAACCCTTCTCTCCCTGTACTCTGGGTTCAGAACCCTTATCTTCTTCCACTCTGGGTTCAGAACCCTTATCTCCTTCCACTCTGGGTTCAGCACCCTTATCTCCTTCCATTCTGGGTTTAGAACCCTTCTCTCCTTCCACTCTGTGTTCAGAACCCTTCTCTCCCTACACTCTGGGTTCAGAACCCTTATCTCCTTCCATTCTGGATTCAGAACCCTTATCTCCTTCCACTCTGGGTTCAGAACCCTTCTCTCCATCTACCACTCTGGGTTCAGAACAATTTTCTCCCTCCACTCTGTGTTCAGAACCCTTCTCTCCCTCTACTCTGGGTTCAGAACCCTTATCTTCTTCCACTCTGGGTTCAGAACCCTTATCTCCTTCCACTCTGGGTTCAGAACCCTTATCTCGTTCCATTCTGGGTTTAGAACCCTTCTCTCCCTACACTCTGGGTTCAGAACCCTTATCTCCTTCCATTCTGAGTTTAGAACCCTTCTCTCCTTCTACTCTGGGTTCATAACCCTTCTCTTTCTCCACTCTGGGTTCAGAACCCGTATCTCCCTCTTCCACTCTGGGTTCAGAACCCTTCTCTCCCTCCTCTCTGGTTTCAGAACCCTTATCTCCTTCCACTCTGGGTTCAGAACCCGTCTCTTTCTCCACTCTGGGTTCAGAGCCCTTCTCTCCTTCTACCACTGGGTTCAGAACCCTTCTCTCCCTCCATTCTCGGTTCATAACCCATATCTCCTTCCACTCTGGGATCAGAACCCTTCTCTCCTTCCACCACTCTGGGATCAGAAAGCTTCTCTCCCTCCACTCGGGGTTCAGAACCCTTTTCTCCCTCCACTCTGGGTTCAGGGCCCGTATCTCCTTCCACTCTTTGTTCATAACCCTTCTCTTTCTCCACTCTGGGTTCAGAACCCGTATCTCCCTCTTCCACTCTGGGTTCAGAACCCTTCTCTCCCTCCACTCTGGTTTCAGAACCCTTATCTCCCTCCACTCTGGGTTCAGAACTCTTCTCTCCTTCCACTCTGTGTTCATAACCCTTCTCTCATTCACTCTTTGTTCAGAACCCTCTCTCTCATTCCACTCTGGAATCAGAACCCTTCTCTCCCTCCACTCTGGGTTCAGAACCCTTATCTCCTTCCACTCTGGGTTCAGAACCCTTAACTCCTTCCACTCTGGTTTCAGAACCCTTCTCTTTCTCCACTCTGGGTTCAGAACCCTTCTCTCCCTCTACCACTGGGTTCAGAACCATTTTCTCCCTCCACTCTGTGTTCAGAACCCTTCTCTCCCTGTACTCTGGGTTCAGAACCATTTTCTCCCTCCACTCTGTGTTTAGAACCCTTCTCTCCCTGTACTCTGGGTTCAGAACCCTTATCTTCTTCCACTCTGGGTTCAGAACCCTTATCTCCTTCCACTCTGGGTTCAGCACCCTTATCTCCTTCCATTCTGGGTTTAGAACCCTTCTCTCCTTCCACTCTGTGTTCAGAACCCTTCTCTCCCTACACTCTGGGTTCAGAACCTGTATCTCTCTCTACCACTCTGGGTTCAGAACCCTTCTCTCCCTCCACTCTGGGTTCAGAACCCTTCTCTCCCTCCACTCTGGGTTCAGAACCCTTATCTCCCTCCACTCTGGGTTCAGAACTCTTCTCTCCTTCCACTCTGTGTTCAGAACCCTTCTCTCCCTCCACTCTGGTTTCAGAAACCTTATCTCCTTCCACTCTGGGTTCAGAACCCTTATCTCCTTCCATTCTGGGTTTAGAACCCTTCTCTCCTTCCACTCTGGGTTCATAGCCCTTCTTTCTCTCCACTCTGGGTTCAGAACCCTTATCTTCTTCCACTCTGGGTTCATAACCCTTCTTTTTCTCCACTCTGGGTTCAGAACCCTTCTCTCCCTCTACCACTCTGGGTTCAGAACCCTTCTCTCCCTCTACCACAATGGGTTCAGAACCCTTCTCTCCCTCCACTCTTTGTTCAGAACCCTTCTCTCCTTCCAGTCTGTGTTTTGAACCCTTCTCTCCCTCCACTGTGGGTTCAGAACCCTTCTCTCCCTCCACTGTGGGTTCAGAAACCTTCTCTCTCTCCACTCTGGGTTCAGAACCTGTATCTCTCTCTACCACTCTGGGTTCAGAACCCTTCTCTCCCTCCACTCTGGGTTCAGAACCCTTCTCTCCCTCCACTCTGGGTTCAGAACCCTTATCTCCCTCCACTCTGGGTTCAGAACTCTTCTCTCCTTCCACTCTGTGTTCAGAACCCTTCTCTCATTCACTCTTTGTTCAGAACCCTCTCTCTCATTCCACTCTGTAATCAGAACCCTTCTCTCCCTCCACTCTGGGTTCAGAACCCTTATCTCCTTCCACTCTGGGTTCAGAACCCTTAACTCCTTCCACTCTGGTTTCAGAACCCTTCTCTTTCTCCACTCTGGGTTCAGAACCCTTCTCTCCCTCTACCACTGGGTTCAGAACCATTTTCTCCCTCCACTCTGTGTTCAGAACCCTTCTCTCCCTGTACTCTGGATTCAGAACCATTTTCTCCCTCCACTCTGTGTTCAGAACCCTTCTCTCCCTGTACTCTGGGTCATGAACCCTTATCTTCTTCCACTCTGGGTTCAGAACCCTTATCTCCTTCCACTCTGGGTTCAGAACCCTTATCTCCTTCCATTCTGGGTTTAGAACCCTTCTCTCCTTCCACTCTGTGTTCAGAACCCTTCTCTCCCTACACTCTGGGTTCAGAACCCTTATCTCCCTCCATTCTGGATTCAGAACCCTTATCTCCTTCCACTCTGGGTTCAGAACCCTTCTCTCCCTCTACCACTCTGGGTTCAGAACAATTTTCTCCCTCCACTCTGTGTTCAGAACCCTTCTCTCCCTCTACTCTGGGTTCAGAACCCTTATCTTCTTCCACTCTGGGTTCAGAACCCTTATCTCCTTCCACTCTGGGTTCAGAACCCTTATCTCGTTCCATTCTAGGTTTAGAGCCCTTCTCTCCCTACACTCTGGGTTCAGAACCCTTATCTCCTTCCATTCTGGGTTTAGAACCCTTTTCTCCTTCCACTCTGGGTTCAGAACCCTTATCTCCTTCCACTCTGGGTTCATAACCCTTCTCTTTCTCCACTCTGGGTTCAGAACCCGTATCTCCCTCTTCCACTCTGGGTTCAGAACCCTTCTCTCCCTCCACTCTGGTTTCAGAACCCTTATCTCCCTCCACTCTGGGTTCAGAACTCTTCTCTCCTTCCACTCTGTGTTCAGAACCCTTCTCTCATTCACTCTTTGTTCAGAACCCTCTCTCTCATTCCACTCTGTAATCAGAACCCTTCTCTCCCTCCACTCTGGGTTCAGAACCCTTCTCTCCCTCTACCACTCTGGGTTCAGAACCCTTCTCTCCCTCTACCACAATGGGTTCAGAACCCTTCTCTCCCTCCACTCTTTGTTCAGAACCCTTCTCTCCTTCCAGTCTGTGTTTTGAACCCTTCTCTCCCTCCACTGTGGGTTCAGAACCCTTCTCTCCCTCCACTGTGGGTTCAGAAACCTTCTCTCTCTCCACTCTGGGTTCAGAACCTGTATCTCTCTCTACCACTCTGGGTTCAGAACCCTTCTCTCCCTCCACTCTGGGTTCAGAACCCTTCTCTCCCTCCACTCTGGGTTCAGAACCCTTATCTCCCTCCACTCTGGGTTCAGAACTCTTCTCTCCTTCCACTCTGTGTTCAGAACCCTTCTCTCATTCACTCTTTGTTCAGAACCCTCTCTCTCATTCCACTCTGTAATCAGAACCCTTCTCTCCCTCCACTCTGGGTTCAGAACCCTTATCTCCTTCCACTCTGGGTTCAGAACCCTTAACTCCTTCCACTCTGGTTTCAGAACCCTTCTCTTTCTCCACTCTGGGTTCAGAACCCTTCTCTCCCTCTACCACTGGGTTCAGAACCATTTTCTCCCTCCACTCTGTGTTCAGAACCCTTCTCTCCCTGTACTCTGGATTCAGAACCATTTTCTCCCTCCACTCTGTGTTCAGAACCCTTCTCTCCCTGTACTCTGGGTCATGAACCCTTATCTTCTTCCACTCTGGGTTCAGAACCCTTATCTCCTTCCACTCTGGGTTCAGAACCCTTATCTCCTTCCATTCTGGGTTTAGAACCCTTCTCTCCTTCCACTCTGTGTTCAGAACCCTTCTCTCCCTACACTCTGGGTTCAGAACCCTTATCTCCCTCCATTCTGGATTCAGAACCCTTATCTCCTTCCACTCTGGGTTCAGAACCCTTCTCTCCCTCTACCACTCTGGGTTCAGAACAATTTTCTCCCTCCACTCTGTGTTCAGAACCCTTCTCTCCCTCTACTCTGGGTTCAGAACCCTTATCTTCTTCCACTCTGGGTTCAGAACCCTTATCTCCTTCCACTCTGGGTTCAGAACCCTTATCTCGTTCCATTCTAGGTTTAGAGCCCTTCTCTCCCTACACTCTGGGTTCAGAACCCTTATCTCCTTCCATTCTGGGTTTAGAACCCTTTTCTCCTTCCACTCTGGGTTCAGAACCCTTATCTCCTTCCACTCTGGGTTCATAACCCTTCTCTTTCTCCACTCTGGGTTCAGAACCCGTATCTCCCTCTTCCACTCTGGGTTCAGAACCCTTCTCTCCCTCCACTCTGGTTTCAGAACCCTTATCTCCCTCCACTCTGGGTTCAGAACTCTTCTCTCCTTCCACTCTGTGTTCATAACCCTTCTCTCATTCACTCTTTGTTCAGAACCCTCTCTCTCATTCCACTCTGGAATCAGAACCCTTCTCTCCCTCCACTCTGGGTTCAGAACCCTTATCTCCTTCCACTCTGGGTTCAGAACCCTTAACTCCTTCCACTCTGGTTTCAGAACCCTTCTCTTTCTCCACTCTGGGTTCAGAACCCTTCTCTCCCTCTACCACTGGGTTCAGAACCATTTTCTCCCTCCACTCTGTGTTCAGAACCCTTCTCTCCCTGTACTCTGGGTTCAGAACCATTTTCTCCCTCCACTCTGTTCAGAACCCTTCTCTCCCTGTACTCTGGGTTCAGAACCCTTATCTTCTTCCACTCTGGGTTCAGAACCCTTATCTCCTTCCACTCTGGGTTCAGCACCCTTATCTCCTTCCATTCTGGGTTTAGAACCCTTCTCTCCTTCCACTCTGTGTTCAGAACCCTTCTCTCCCTACACTCTGGGTTCAGAACCCTTATCTCCTTCCATTCTGGATTCAGAACCCTTATCTCCTTCCACTCTGGGTTCAGAACCCTTCTCTCCATCTACCACTCTGGGTTCGAACAATTTTCTCCCTCCACTCTGTGTTCAGAACCCTTCTCTCCCTCTACTCTGGGTTCAGAACCCTTATCTTCTTCCACTCTGGGTTCAGAACCCTTATCTCCTTCCACTCTGGGTTCAGAACCCTTATCTCGTTCCATTCTGGGTTTAGAACCCTTCTCTCCCTACACTCTGGGTTCAGAACCCTTATCTCCTTCCATTCTGGGTTTAGAACCCTTCTCTCCTTCCACTCTGGGTTCAGAACCCTTATCTCCTTCCACTCTGGGTTCATAACCCTTCTCTTTCTCCACTCTGGGTTCAGAACCCGTATCTCCCTCTTCCACTCTGGGTTCAGAACCCTTCTCTCCCTCCTCTCTGGTTTCAGAACCCTTATCTCCTTCCACTCTGGGTTCAGAGCCCTTCTTTCTCTCCACACTGGGTTCAGAACCCTTCTCTCTCTCCACTCTGGGTTCAGAACCCTTCTCTTTCTCCACTCTGGGTTCAGAGCCCTTCTCTCCCTCTACCACTGGGTTCAGAACCCTTCTCTCCCTCCACTCTGGGTTCATAACCCTTATCTCCTTCCACTCTGGGATCAGAACCCTTCTCTCCATCCACCACTCTGGGTTCAGAACCCTTCTCTCCCTACAATCTGGGTTTAGAACCCTTATCTCCCTCCACTCTGGGTTCTGAACCCATATCTCCTTCCACTCTTTGATCAGAAACGTTCTCTCCATCCACCACTCTGGGTTCAGAACCCTTCTCTCCCTACAATCTGGGTTTAGAACCCTTATCTCCTTCCACTCTGGGATCAGAACACTCCTCTCCTTCCACTCTGGGTTCAGAACCCATATCTCCTTCCACTCTGGGATCAGAACACTTTTCTCCTTCCACTCTGGTTTCAGAACCCTTCTCTCTCTCCACTCTGGGTACAGAACCCTTCTCTCCCTCCACTCTGTGTTCAGAACCCTTCTCTCCCTCCACTGTGGGTTCAGAACCCTTCTCTCCCTCCACTCTGGGTTCAGAACCCTTCTCTCCCTCCACTCTGGGTTCAGAACCCTTATCTCCCTCTACCACTCTGGGTTCAGAAACCTTCTCTCCCTCCACTCAGGGTTCAGAACCCTTTTCTCCCTCCACTCTGGGTTCAGGACCCGTATCTCCTTCCACTCTTTGTTCAGAACCCTTCTCTCCCTCCACTCTGGGTTCAGAACTCTTCTCTCCTTCCACTCTGGGTTCGGAACCCTTATCTCCCTCCACTCTGGGTTCAGAACTCCTCTCTCATTCCACTCTGTGTTCAGAACCCTTTCTCTCATTCCACTCTGGAATCAGAACACTTCTCTCCCTCCACTCTGGGTTCAGAACCCTTCTCTCCCTCCACTCTGGGATCAGAAAACTTATCTCCCTCCACTCTGGGTTCAGAACTCTTCTCTCCTTCCACTCTGTGTTCAGAACCCTTATCTCCTTCCATTCTGGGTTCAGAACCCTTATCTCCTTCCAATCTGTGTTCAGAACCCTTCTCTCCCTCCACTCTGGTTTCAGAACCCTTATCTCCTCCCACTCTGGGTTCAGAGCCCTTCTTTCTCTCCACTCTGGGTTCAGAACCCTTCTCTCTCTCCACTCTGTGTTCAGAACCCTTCCCTCCCTCCAGTCCGGGTTCAGAACCCTTCTCTTAAGACCATACCTCCATCTACCTCCTAAAAGGTTTAAACCAGTAAATGTTTTACATCCAATAAGGATTGTATGTGTATAACAATTCCACCTATAAAGATGACACATATAAGGATTGATAGAGGGTGGCAAAACAAGAGGAAAAATCTGTGGACTGTGGATCATAATCAGAAACTAAGGACACAAGAGACGTATGGATCTAGGGCCACTCTGCTTTCTGTTTCCTTTATGATACTGCTCCGTGTTTCCATTAAAGTAAGAGTAACACAAGAGTTCTAGTCAGAATAACAGATGGGTTCAAGTCAGCATAACAGAATCGGTTAAATCAGAAAACTGATAAACTGAAAGGTTTTGTCAGAATAACAGAATAATTCTAGGAATATTAACAGAAGGGTTCCAGTCAGAATAACAGAAGGGTTCTTGTTAGAATAACAGAAGAGTTTTAGTCAGAATAACAGAAGGGTTCTACTCAGAATAACAGAAGAATTCTACTCAGAATAACAGAAGGGTCTACTCAGAATAACAGAGGGGTTCTACTCAGAATAACAGAAGGGTTCTAGTCAGAATAACAGAAGGGTCTACTTGTAACGGTTTTCTTCGGGTGAAAGAGAGTCGGACCAAAATGCAACGTGGTTAATTCGATACATGTTTAATGACGAAGAAAAACGAACAATACAAAAACAACAAACGGAATGTGAAAACCTATACAGCCTATCTGGTGACAACTAACACAGAGACAGGAACAATCACCCACGAAACACTCAAAGAATATGGCTGCCTAAATATGGTTCCCAATCAGAGACAATGAGAATCACCTGCCTCTGATTGAGAACCGCCTCAGGCAACCATAGACGTTGCTAGAACACCCCACTAAGCCACAATCCCAAAACCTACGAAAAAACCCCATACATAAACACAACACAAAATAAACCCATGTCACACCCTGGCCTGACCAAATAAATATAGAAAACACAAAATACTAAGACCAGGGCGTGACACTACTCAGAATAACAGAAGGGTTCTAGTCAGAAATTCAGAACCGTTTTAGTCAGAAAAACAGAAGGGTTTTAGTCAGAATAAAATAATGATTTTAGGCAGAATAACAGATGGGCTATATTCTGAATAACAGAAGGATTTTAGTCAGCATAACAGAAGCGGTGTAGTAAGAATAAAATAAAGGTTTTAGTCAGAATACAGAAAGATTTTAGACAGAATAAAATAGTGATTTTAGTCAGAATAAGAGAACGGTTCTAGTCAGAATAAAATAATGATTTTAGTCAGAATGACAGAAGGGTTCTAGTCAGAATTCTAGTCACAATTCAAGTCAGAACAACAGAAAGGTTTTGTCACAATAACATAATTATTTTGTCAGAATAAGAGAAGGGTTCTAGTCAAAATAACAGAAAGGTTCTAGTCAGAATAGCATAAGCGCCTCAGTCAGAATAGCAGGGGTTTAGTCAGAAAAGCAAAAGAGTTCTAGTCAGAATAAAATATGGGTTTTAGTCAGAATAACAGTATGGTTTTAGTCAAAATAACTGAAAGGTTCTAGTCAGAATAGCAGGGGTTTAGTCAGAATAGCAAAAGAGTTCTAGTCAGAATAAAATATGGGTTCTACTCAGAATAACAGAAGGGTTCTACTCAGAATAACAGAAGGGTTCTGGTCAGAATAACAGAAGGGTTCTATTCAGAATAACAGAAGGGTTCTACTCAGAATAACAGACGGGTTCTACTCAAAATAACAGAAGGGTTCCAGTCAGAATAACAGATGGGTTCCGGTCAGAATAAAATAAGAGTTTTAGTCAGAATAACAGAAGGATTTTAGTCAGAATAACAGAAGGGTTCTAGTCAGAATTACAGAAGTGTTCTAGTCAGAACAACATAAGGGTTCTAGTCAGAATAACAGAAGGGTTCTAGTCAGAATAACAGAGGGTTCTAGTCAGAATAACAGAAGGGTTTTAGTCGGAATAACAGAAGGGTTCTAGTAAGAATGACACAAGGGTTCCAGTCAGAATAACAGAAGGGTTCTAGTCAGAATAACAGAAGGGTTCTAGTCAGAATAACAGAAGGGTTTTAGTCAGAATAACAGAAGGGTTCTAGTCAGAATAACAGAATGGTTCTAGTCAGAATAACAGAAGGGTTCTAGTCAGAATAACAGAAGGGTTCTACTCCGAATAACAGAAGGGTTTTAGTCAGAATAACATAAGGGTTCTAGTCAGAATAACAGAAGGGTTCTACTCAGAATAACAGAAGGGTTCTAGTCAGAATGACACAAGGGTTCCAGTCAGAATAACAGAAGGGTTCTAGTCAGAATAACAGAAGGGTTCTAGTCAGAATAACAGAAGGGTTTTAGTCAGAATAACAGAAGGGTTCTAGTCAGAATAACAGAAGGGTTCTAGTCAGAATAACAGAAGGGTTCTAGTCAGAATAACAGAAGGGTTCTACTCCGAATAACAGAGGGGTTTTAGTCAGAATAACATAAGGGTTCTAGTCAGAATAACAGAAGGGTTCTAGTCAGAATAACAGAAGGGTTCTACTCAGAATAACAGCAGGGTTCTAGTCAGAATAACAGAAGGGTTCTAGTCAGAATAACAGAAGGGTTTTAGTCAGAATAACAGAAGGGTTCTAGTCAGAATAACAGAAGGGTTTTAGTCAGAATAGCAGAAGGGTTCTAGTCAGAATAACAGAATGGTTCTAGTCAGAATAACAGAAGGGTTCTAGTCAGAATAACAGAAGGGTTCTACTCCGAATAACAGAAGGGTTTTAGTCAGAATAACATACGGGTTCTAGTCAGAATAACAGAAGAGTTCTACTCAGAATAACAGAAGGGTTCTAGTCAGAATGACACAAGGGTTCCAGTCAGAATAACAGAAGGGTTCTAGTCAGAATAACAGAAGGGTTCTAGTCAGAATAACAGAAGGGTTTTAGTCAGAATAACAGAAGGGTTCTAGTCAGAATAACAGAAGGGTTCTAGTCAGAATAACAGAAGGGTTCTAGTCAGAATAACAGAAGGGTTCTACTCAGAATAACAGAAGGGTGCTAGTCAGAATAACATAAGGGTTCTACTCAGAATAACAGAACGGTTCTACTCAGAATAACAGAAGGGTTCTAGTCAGAATAACAGAAGGGTTCTAGTCAGAATAACAGAAGGGTTCTACTCAGAATAACAGAAGGGTTCTAGTCAGAATAACAGAAGGGTTCTATTCAGAATAATAGAAGGGTTCTACTCAGAATAACAGACGGGTTCTACTCAAAATAACAGAAGGTTTCCAGTCAGAATAACAGATGGGTTCCGGTCAGAATAAAATAAGAGTTTTAGTCAGAATAACAGATGGGCTTTAGTCTGAATAACAGAACGATTTTAGTCAGAATAACAGAAGCTGTCTAGTAAGAAGAGCATAAGGGTTTTAGTCAGAAATTCAGAACTGTTTTAGTCAGAAAAACAGAAGTGTTTTAGTCAGAATAACAGAAGCTGTTTAGTAAGAAGAGCAGAAGGGTTTTAGTCAGAAATTCAGAACCATTTTAGTCAGAATAACAGAAGGGTTTTAGTCAGAATAACACAAGGGTTCAAGTCAGAATGACAGAAGGGTCCCAGTCAGAATAACAGAAGGGTTCTAGTCAGAATAACAGAAGGGTTCTAGTCAGAATAACAGAAGGGTTCTAGTCAGAATAACAGAAGTGTTCTAGTCAGAATAACATAAAGGTTTTAGCCAGAATAACAGAAGGGTTCTAGTCAGAATAACAGAAGGGTTCTACTCAGAATAACAGAAGGGTTCTGGTCAGAATAACAGAAGGGTTCTACTCAGAATAACAGAAGGGTCTACTCAGAATAACAGAAGGGTTCTACTCAGAATAACAGAAGGGTTCCAGTCAGAATAACAGAAGGGTTCTACTCAGAATAACAGAAGGGTTCTGGTCAGAATAACAGAAGTGTTCTACTCAGAATAACAGAAGGGTCTACTCAGAATAACAGAAGGGTTCTACTCAAAATAACAGAAGGGTTCCAGTCAGAATAACAGATGGGTTCCAGTCAGAATAAAATAAGAGTTTTAGTCAGAATAACAGTAGAGTTTTAGTCAGAATAACAGAAGGGCTTTTAGCCAGAATAACAGTAGAGTTTTAGTCAGAATAACAGAAGGGTTCTACTCAGAATAACAGAAGGATTTTAGTCAAAATAACAGAAGGATTTTAGTCAGAATAACAGATGGGCTTTAGTCTGAATAACAGAAAGATTTTAGTCAGAATAACAGAAGCTGTCTAGTAAGAAGAGCAGAAGGGTTTTAGTCAGAAATTCAGAATCGTTTTAGTCAGAAAAACAGAAGGGTTTTAGTCAGAATAACAGAAGCTGTTTAGTAAGAAGAGCAGAAGGGTTTTAGTCAGAAATTCAGAACCATTTTAGTCAGAAAAACAAGGGATTTAATCAGAATAAAATAATGATTTTAGGCAGAATAACAGATGGGCTTTATTCTGAATAACAGAAGGATTTAAGTCAGAATAACAGAAGCTGTTTAGTAAGAAGAGCAGAAGGGTTTAGTCAGAAATTCAGAACCGTTTTAGTCAGAAAAACAGAAGGGTTTTAGTCAGAATAACAGAAGGGTTCTAGTCAGAATAACAGAAGTGGTGTAGTAAGAATAAAATGAAGGTTTTAGTCAGAAAGACATAAGGGTTTTAGTCAGAATACAGAAAGATTTTAGACAGAATAAAATAGTGATTTTAGTCAGAATAAGAGAACGGTTCTAGCCAGAATAAAGTAATGATTTTAGTCAGAATAACAGAAGGGTTCTAGTCAGAATTCTAGAAGGGTTTAGTCAGAACAACAGAAATGTTTTGTCACAATAAGATAATTATTTTGTCAGAATAAGAGAAGGGTTCTAGTCAAAATAACAGAAAGGTTCTAGTCAGAATAGCATAAGCGCTTCGGTCAGAATAACAGGGGTTTAGTCAGAATAACTGAAGGGTTCTAGTCAGAATAACAGAGGGTTCTAGTCAGAATAACAGAAGGGTTCTAGTCAGAATAACAGAAGGGTTCTAGTCAGAACAAGAGGGGTTAATAAACTATATTTAATCAGAGAGGTTGTTAATAGCCCGTGTCTCAAGTTTGTGTCTCCATCGGCCCTCAGAGAGAGTTTCCATTGTACCCCAAGTCCAGCCCAGGCTGGGCCGGTGCAGGTGTGGGACATGCTTTGCTGATCAAAATCCTGGGGCAGCCAGAGGCTTTGAGTGTGTTTGACGTCCCCCAGCGCCCTGCCCCTGTTCCTCCCCTGCTCCTGCAGCCTCCGTCTCCCCGACCCCCTTATGGGATCCGACAGGCGGAAAAATAATGAATAACACCTCAACCCGGTTCTGACCTGGCTCCAATTCACACACTTCACGGGAGGCGTGATAATACACTCTGCGGGAGGCGTAAACGAACCACTTAATTGAACCTCACAGGATCAAATAATACTGAAGACCCCCCTCAGTAGCTAACTCTAACCCCCCCAGGAACTAACTCTAACCTTAACTAACCATAACCCGACCATCGTATACCACCCCCTCAGGAACTAACCCTCCCTAACCCATCCGTCCTGCGGCCACAAACTACCACATATAGATGTGTTCCTCATCCTGCCTCTTTTAACTTTCACTTTAGTTTTATCGTCATATTGTACGAAATAGATGTATTGTTGCTTAATACTGTATTTGTACTGTGTTTATTTACTATACAACTGTATTGTTGCTTAATACTGTATTTCTACTGTGTTTATTTACTATACAACTGTATTGTTGCTTTATACTGTATTTCTTCTGTTTATACTTTACTATTCCACTGTTGTGTTGCTTTATACTGCATTTATACTGCATGTCTTTACTGCACAACACAGTAAAGGCTGATTCTAAAAATCATATTATTTCCTTTGTGGAGTCACGTACATTTTCATTTTATGTTCAATAGTAAAATAACTTTTTAACATTTTATTTCACCTTTATTTAACCAGGTAGGCTTGTTGAGAACACCTTTTTTTAACCAGGTAGGCTTGTTGAGAACAAGTTCTCATTTGCAACTGTGATCTGGCCAAGATAAAGCAAAGCAGTGCAACACAATCAACAACAGAGAGTTACACATGGAATAAACAAACATACAGTCAATAACACAATAGAAAAAGTACAGTGTGTGCAAATGAGGTAGGATAACAGAGGTAATGCAATAAATAGGCCATAGTGGTGAAATAATTACAATATAGCAGTTAAACACTGGAGTGATAGATGTGCAGATGGCCATTTCTATTTAAACAATAACCAACTTTTCTTTAGGTTTAAGATCTTTGTTGAAGTTGTTTTTATTCCATAATTACCATCTCCTACTGCTAAAGCTCCCTCTCCTTGTGAACGGTGATGGACCTCTATTCACACAGTCCTGTATTCACAGATGATTCCTAGAGAATTTACTTTAATTATTACGACT